>NC_134458.1:116181570-116484070 GCF_047948215.1 Lycorma delicatula
TTAATAAAACATTCTTTTTTAAAACATTACAAATTAATTGAAAACTAATTTTCTTTTATCTTTAAATTAAGTTTCATTCAAACACGAAAAGTTGTGCACGTGACAACTTGATGAAGATTGGTTGAGTCGTTCTTGAGTAACCTCAATTTGAGGTTATGTTGATTGTGTAGTGATGTATTTTTCATATCCGTTTATGCAGTAACAGTGATGAGTTGAAACTTAATACTTGTGTGTAGACTCTTGCGCAGAACTGCGCAAGAGTTTTGTTTTTTTAGTTTATTTATTCTTTTTTTGTTATTTAGGATAGCTTCTTTATATAAAAACCATTACTAAATTGTTCCCACAGAGTTAGGGAGCCCCCAAAATCAATCAGTTTTAACGAGCTGTTTGTTATTGAATTCTATATGTATGTGTATATTATACTTTTTGTCTCGAATTATGATTTTGATTTCGGATTCGGATTAAGCATCGTTAGAGGATTAAAAATACATATATATACACGTGTGGCCGCGATCGAGTTTACCTGAAAATGGCCGCCAAAATAATTTTTTTCTTAATAATCATTACGCAATAACGGTTTAAGCTATCAAATTGATTCAAACGCATTAATGTAAGGTTTACTAAAATTAATAAAATATATTAATATCAATTTTGTTAATCAATAAGATCTCAAAATGACGGAAAGACTAACTTTTAATACATACTCTACCTTCGATCCTTTATACCATTGATTCCCAAAGTGGTCCAGGTGGACCCCCAGGGGTCCACGGGAGACTCGACGGGGGTTTACGTTGGCGTGACAAAAAAATGGGGGTTCACAATTCGTAAGCGGGGGTCCACGAAAATTCATCTGGATTCGATAGTGAAGAATTAAAATGTTGGCTTGACTTTGCGTATCAATCTATGTTTTGAGAAGCTCAACGACTGTTACTTGTAAAAACTTGCATATTCCATATTCAGTACAACGAAGGTGTCGAGACTTGCAAAGCGCCGCCGCTACCGCCGCCGCCGTCCGCAACGCTTGTTCAGACGTGCGAAGGGACGAAATACGACTTGTGGTGTGTGTGCTAGCAATCTTCCATGAACTTGTTTGATTCTTCACTAATATAAATACGATTGCCAAGGATAAACGTTACTCATTTGTTTCCGGAATTTCGAAAAGAACAGTAAAGTGAATAGATGTTAAGCGTTTGCCAGTGTCGGAAAAAGTAGTAAGTACTTATCTGCTTTTTTGTTATACTTACTTTTATTTTATTTATTGTTTATTTATTTATTTGACAATTTATTGTACACGTCAGTAAAAAAAAAATGCACAAATTACAAAAAATACGTAAGTACAAAAGGCGAGGCATATTCCTAAAAGAAATCTCTTCCGTTTAAGGATTTATTCATTTTTGGTCTAAATTTTTTTTCGGATATATAAAAAAACTATTGGAATCGACTTAAAAACTGATCCTGAACATACCATTTCCCGGTTGTAACCCTTATTCTGTAACACGTTGTATATTTTCATAAATTGTACCTGTCTTTACATATTCGTAACGTGCATCAAAGTAATAAATAAATGATTAAAATCGCAGAGTTGTGATATCAAAATATTGGTTATTTAAAAGTATTTTCTATAGAATTTACAGAAATATATCAAAATATAATTAATGAAAAAATGTTTTACATCACATTAAAATTGGTTCAGCCATTTTCATAAAACTTTATTATGGATCTTACCGATTTATTGCTTTTAATAATTAGAATCAGTTTGCCGCTGGAACTTTATTTCATTGCAATAATTAATTAATCCTATTCTGTTAAAATAGTCATATCCTGTTAAGTAAGACCGCCTTGAGATTACTAAAGTTTTTTTTTTTATTTACCGGTAGGTAACTGATACGAAACATGGCTGAATCTAAGAAGAAATGTCGACTGTACAGTGTTGATTATTTAAAATTTGGATTTCTTCCATCAATATAGGCGATTGCCTATATGACTTTTGTGCAACAAAATTTTGAGAAATGACTCTATGAAACCATCGAAGCTCGAAGATCATCTAAGAAGGTGTCATCCTGATAAAATAGGTAAAGATTTGGAATACTTTCAAACATTGAAGGAAAAATATGAAAAGAGACCTACCGTGCACAGTATGTTCGCTTCAACGTCTGAAAGTAACGATGATGGCTTGCGGGCATCGTACAATATTTCATTACTTATAGCGAAATCTGGAAAACCGCACACCATTGGAGAACAGTTAATTTTACCCGCTGTTGAAGAGGTTTTAAAAACTGTTCTGCACAAATCTCCATTTGACATACTCAAAAGAATTCCTTTGAGTAACAACACTGTACAAAGACGTATTGATGAAATGAGCTCTGATATTGAAAGTTTCTTGTGTAATTATCTGCAAACAACTCATTTTTCTATTCAACTGGACGAGTCAACTTTACCTGGTAATGAAGCATTATTATTGGCATATGTTCGATTTGTTTTGGACGAAGAAATTCATGAAGAGCTATTATTCGCGAAAACTTTGGAGACGGGCACTAAAGGTGAATCAATATTTAATGTCCTGAGTGATTTTTTAACGAAAAATCAGTTCCATTCACAAACGTCATTTCGGTGGCAACAGATGGAGCTCCTGCCATGGTCGTGCGATATCGTGGGTTTATAAGCCATCTTAAAAGAATTATACCAGATGTAACTGCAATTCACTGTGTCATCCACCGACAACACCTAGTAGCGAAAAATCTGAGTGATAGATTGCACCAATCGCTTCAACTTGTAATTAATGCTGTTAACAAGATAAGAAGCAATGCATTGAATACGCGTTTATTTGCCCAATTGTGCGATGAAAATGATGAAGACTTCCAGCGATTGCTCTTACATACTGAAGTACGCTGGTTGTCGAAAGATGCATGTTTAACAAGATTTTACTCACTTTTTGAATCAGTTTTAGAGTTTCTGGAGGGTAAAGATTCAGATTTAAAAGAAAACCTGATCACTTTGAAAGCTGACATCGCGTATTTGACAGATTTGTTCAAAAAATTTAATGACATTAACTTACAATTACAAGGGGACAGTCTCAATTTAATAAAAACAAAGGGTGTAATTTCAGCTTTTCTTGGAAAATTGAAATTTATGAAGCAAAATGTTAGTCGGCGCGTATTTTCCCAGTTTTCAAACTTGTCACAGGTAGAATGCCTTGATGATGATATTCAGACATACGTTCAACATTTAATTGCCCTGCATGATGACTTCAAAATCAGATTTGAAGATATTCTGACGATGGAAATACCACCACGGATCATAAACATTTGATGAAACAGAAGTGGAGAATGTGATATTACAAGAGGAGCTACTCGAGCTTAGCACTAATGAGGAGCTGAAGGTGAAATTTAAAAGAGGGTATCAAACATTTTGGCTGCAGGCAGAAATACCAGAAAACTATCCTGGACTGTGGGGAACTGCGAGAAAGCTTTTGATAGCGTTTCCCTCGTCATATCTTGTCGAAAAAAGTTTTAGTGTCGTTACAAACCTTTTATCAAAAAAAAAGGAGCATATTCAATATCACAGAACGGGGAGATTTGCGCTTATTCCTAACAAAACTGAAGCCAAATATTGATAATTTGCTGTCAATCCATCAAGTACATCCCTCCCATTAAAATTGTAACTATTTTGTGATTGTCATTGTAGAAGTTACATTACGTTATTAATGTTTAATTTTAATTAAATTATGACAATTTTATTATATTACATTGCAATATGATAACAATAATAATTAATAGTGTAATGATTACATATTTGAATAAATGCAACACAAAAAAATATACTATTTTTCTTTTGCTTTTTACCACTCTGAATGGGAAGTTTTCTAAATAAAATAAGTGAGAATTGATTGCTTCTTGTGCTGTGAGTAGATGTCAATCTACTCACGTATATGTTAAGTTGGATGGAAGCTTTTTTTTTGATTGGCCAACTTTACTTTTTTGACATCCACTCACAGCACAGTCAATCAAAAATTAACCAATCAATTCTCACTTTTTTTTCGGAAGCTGTTAGTTCGTGGAACTCAGCCGTAACGCAAATTTTCATAGTTAGATCTAATCTTCACATTTTCCGTCGACTGGAAATATGGTAGAAATGTAGCTGCAGGGGGTCCACGGGAACCAGCAAAATTTTGAAAGTGGTCTATGAGAAAAATAAGTTTGGGAACCTCTGCTTTAAACCAATGATTCTCAAACTTTTTCCCTGCACCTACATTGAGAATCAAAAATTTTCTAGCGCACCCAAAATTTTAAACTTGCTATCTGTTAAAAATAATAATTGCAATTGCTATTTTTAAGATGCGCAACTATTGCTGTTACTACTAGTTAGTTAATTACTATAGTAGATATTTAATTTTAGTTTGAAATATCAGGAAAACATAATTTTTGCCTTTTTTTAATCAGCCATTGCCTTCCTAGACCGCCTGAACGCCCCCAATTTTCTGTAGGCCTTCTACTGCTCCCCCCTGAAGGCCTCCAGCGCCCACAAGGGGGCGTAATTGCCCATTTTGAGAACAAATGCTTTAACCATATTGATTTGAATTAAGTACCTTATTTGGGTTTTTCTGTTTTTCCTCTACAATACTTTTTTTTATGTTACGTATTAGTAACTGCTCATGGTATAACTATAATTAATATGGTATTTGGAGGTATTTACAAAAAAAGTATAAATGTAATATAACCAAACTTAACCTCCGCTTTTTACTCACTAGTCAAGGTTAGCGAGCATAGCTTAAATTTGGTTAGACTATATTTATAATTATAACATGAGCAATTACTAATATGTAATGTAAAAAAAGCCATTGTGGGGGGAAAATAAAAAAGATCCCCTATTTATTTTGTTGATAAAAGAATATATGTGGGATTTATGTTAGGATTATTATATTGTATTATAGGCTAATTGTTGACTTAATAAAAGATGTGAATTAAGATAATAACAGAGGATTTGATAAAAAGAAGTAAAGAAGTGAGGAAATGCAGGATAAATAAGAATGGCAGAAAAGAATTAAAGATAAAAATACTAGTTCCATATGGCAGGGGTTAAGATAACTATAAAGAAAGACTGTAACAAGATGGTTTTTTTACTAAAAGGATTATTCCAGGTTACTTTAACAGATCCTGAATAAGAGCTACATCTGTACTCTTTCTATTCAAATAATTATTTAATTCTACCACTCCAATGGTACTTATTACTTCTAAAATTTGAAAAAGGCTTATAACAGTGTACCTGTGAACAGACTTAGAGACACACTAAAAAGAACATGAGTCAACAATACACTAACAAATGCTATTAAAACTTTGTAGAGATAATCAAAGTAGAATTAAAATCGGTAAGATGCTAACAGATTCCTTCTTAATAGATAAATTTTTGCAGCAGGGATATGCAATTTCTCTGACTTTGTTTAAGATTTATATCTCTGTGGCCTTCAAGGAGTAGACAAATAAACCAAACTAACTGGAAGGAAGGAGATTAATGATGATAGTATTCAAACACTATTATTTTCAAATAATCACTATTTTTTTTGTTAGCAGAAGATGAGGACATGACCTATACAGCAAGGAAATTAATAGAAGAGTAAAAGGTTTAAGGAATTAATAAGGGGAAAATCTCAATATTTGGATTTGAAGAACTTCAGATCTGTAACTGGTCATTATTAAAAAGGTAGTGGAGAATTGTTAATTTGGGATGACAGCCACACCTATAGTAGATAGTAGAGGTGGTATGGACATTACTGTATGAGTAAATAATGGAAAAATGATTATTAGGAAACTACATTTGTAATAGGATTTCTGATAATGTTAAAAAGTAGATTTTCAAGAAAATGGTGAAGAATTATGTAACATATAGGACAGAAATTTGGGTAGTAAATCAAAGAATGAAGAACAAGCTGCTTTCATTGGAGATGGGTTACTGAAAATGTTGCTTAAGGTTAATTGAGAGGATTGGGAATGAAGAGATCAAAAGAAAAGCAAGGTAGTGCCTGATGTGTGAGACAGAATTGAGAAGAAGCAGCTGTAATGATATGGTCATTTAAGAAGGATGAGCCAACAGGTGTCACCTTACAAAGTGCATGAGTGGGTACCGGTAGAAAAGCAAAGGAGAGGAAGACCAAGAATTCTTGGCAGCAATCTGCATTAGCCACAATGGAGAGAAGAGAGATTGAAAAATAAGCATGGAAAGATCATAGTGGCTTATGCAGTGTGGTAGATGGCTGTTGTTGCTGTAATCCTATAAGGTATGTCTACCTATAAGGTATTTAATTTACTTCCTAAATGAAACAGTGTTGCATTGTATAGATTTCATATTTATATTATCCTTTTCAGTTTTGCTAACAGTTAAAGGATTACTGACTGTATCAAAATAAAAATGCAGCTTTCATTAGGTAAAGATAACTACTTGGTTTTCTAGTAATAATAAAATTATGTCGATCCATAAGATGATTACAGATTTTTTTAAGTACTAGATTGACCCACCAGGTTGGTCTAGTGGTGAATGCATTTTCCTAAATCAGCTGATTTGGAAGTCAAGAGTTCCAGCGTTCAAGTCCTAGTAAAGTCAGTTATTTTTACACGGATTTGAATACTAGATTGTGGATACTGGTGTTCTTTGATAGTTAGGTTTCAATTAACCA
The DNA here is from genome assembly GCF_047948215.1 of Lycorma delicatula. Classification (NCBI taxonomy): domain Eukaryota; kingdom Metazoa; phylum Arthropoda; class Insecta; order Hemiptera; family Fulgoridae; genus Lycorma; species Lycorma delicatula. The sequence continues at coordinate 116,188,238 of NC_134458.1, forward strand.
CACATCTCAGGAATGGTCGAACTGAGATTGTACAAGACTATACTTCATTTACACTCACACATATCATCCTCTGAAGTATTATCTGAACGGTAGTTACTGGAGGCTAAAACAGGAAAAAGAAGAAGTACTAGATTATATTAAAGATAATACAAAGACTCTGATAAGAGTTCTTTACTTACAATTTACTTATTTATTCTACAACATTGATTTAAACAATCTATTCCTACACTTTCATGTAATCAATAAAAATTTAGCACACACACACACACACACACAGAGAGAGAGAGAGAGAGAGAGATAGAGAGTCATAAATATTCAATAAAAATAAACATAGTTTGTATGACATCCATTTAAAAAAGAATATTAAAAAAATTATTTGTTCATGTCTACCAACTGTCCATCAATCAAATTCATCACTTGTTAAAAATCATATATTTAAAACAAACCTTTTATTAAAAATGTTTTTATTCAATATTTAACAAACAAAACATACATCCCGTTCCACAGTTAAACTCATTGCTAATAGAAACAAAGTTTAAATGGAGTAATAAAAATAAAACAAACTAGAAATATTCATAGCACCAAATTTTATCTGATGTGTTAGAACTATGCTTTTTATTAACAATTTACATGAATCATTAACCAAGTTATATATTATGTAATAAGGTGAAGAGTGATAATTTTACTTGCTTAGATCTGTAATAATAATGAAAAATATTTGATTTTAATTAAAACTTAGATTGTAGTTATTTATTTATTAAAAAAATAATAAAAATCTTTGATAATGTTAAAAAGTACAATATTTGCAATAAAATTAGGAAGATATTTTGGATTGTTTCCAGTTAAAATAATGCAAATTAACAATAGTAATAATAACAGAAACAATATTAAGTTTGTGTTTTCAAAATATTTAAGCATTTATAGTTTGTTACTAATGGCAATATGTGTTGGAATTAATGTTTACACATTATATTTTGATATTAAAAGATATGATTTGGATAGAAGCTTTCATATGAAATCAATAACAGCATTAATAGCGACTTGCATTGAAACTGCAACAATGACATTGTACATGGTTGTTAATGTAATAATAAATAACATGTACTGCATGGATATTTTTCATTATGAAAAAACAATATCATTTCATAATTATTTATTCACTAGTAATTTTAATACAGAAAATTTATGGTATAAAGTAATATTGTTTACAGTCATATGGATGAATGTAGTGTTAATCTGTGATTTAATTGTTTGGTACTTGACCACAGGCGATATAATTGCCAATATACCTTATCATATAATAACAATGACACTAATCATATTTATGGCGCATTTCTTAACAAATGTATTAAATATTGGTGTTCATTTTCAATATATAAATGATTTTTTAATTGCAAATTTACCAAAAAATGATTCATTACATTATCTACAAATTAAATTATCAGAATCAAAAACTTTTATTACAGGTAGGAATTTTATAACTTTAACTACTTATCAGCTATTTAACTTATTTAAGCTAACTTACTTATTACAGATGAGAATATTTTAAGACAGATATGATGCTTGAAAATGTAATTGAGATTTCAGAAGAGTAGGCAACAACACTTCATTTGACAAAGCAACAAGCAACATCATTATCTTTCTTTATGGAAATAAAATCAGTCATGTATTCAATGTAAATCAATCAGAGTCATGTAATCATTGTTAAGCTACACTCACACTTATAATAGTGTACATAAATTACTATGAATTAAAAACAAATTATTATGCTAGACATATAAACATGATTATTAAAGCAATGAATAAAGCAGACTTTGGTTATGTATCATTGGTAATCATCCTACAATGAACTATTTGGAATTAATCATTAAAAATAGTATACGTACGATTTATTTTTGTTAACAAAAAGGCACCATGACTAAAGTGATGATAAAACTGTTTATATTAATTTTCCACAGACAATAGATGCATAATTTTGTCATAAAGTAGTACTGTGTTATTATTTTAGGAATTTTAGGAAAAAAAATCAGTTGTAATTGGCTAAATTCAGTATTTTCTGATTACTAATCTACATATTTCCAACTGTCTTTCATCCTAAAATATTCTCAGCTATATGTGTCTTTATCCCATGCAAATATATATAGAATGTGAAATAGGTGTAGCTTCTTATTTCACAGCAATGGTAAAAATAGGTGCAACATAGCTAATGCAGTCCCTAAACAATGTTAACTTACACTGTAAGTTAACAGTTCTAATAATTGCTTCATCTTTAAACTCAATTGGCTAGGGAAATATCCAGTAGATAACAAATTTTAATTGTACTTAAATTAACCTTCACTAATCCTTGGATTAGAAAATCAGTGCTCTATTATACAGGTTTCTCCTACAAAGTTGAAATGCGATGCATGAATTATGTTTAACATCACAACAGGAACAGATATATTAATTTCTTGTTTTACACTATTTACTCTACTCTTTCTTATTGCTGTAACTGTATAAAGCACCTGAGGTACCAAAGTTACTAGTCAGAGTTGCTCTCTCTAAAAGTAATGATTTTCATTATAAATCCAGTCTCAGTGGGGAAAGAGTGAAGGTGTTACCCTATGTGGTTGATTATGTCTTACGTGGACTTGGTATTCTGATATGCAACCATATATTTAGCTCAGTGAACAGGAAACCACTTTCCTTCTCACTTCCTAGCAAACCTAATAGTGACTGGTATGGTATTTTTCAGTAAATTATTTTTGAGAGACATTTGGTAATCTACAGGAAGTAGTTAATAAGCTTTAACTTTTAGCAGTTTATCCTCTCCATTGCTAGAATACTTCTCCCTGAGGAATCTCAGATTTTCAGAAAAATCAGTATAACTTATTGCTCAGACCCTCTTAATTTTAAGAACTAATATGAAGGACGACAATGTTTACCAAAAAAATCATTGTTTATAAGAAGTGGTTTTTAATATTATATTTTTTTAATAGATTTTAATGCTAAATTCTTCCCTGTAAAAGTTTAAAGTGCAGTTAATGTTTTTCTATATACATGCCTCTATCACCAAATTAACTAAATATCCTGAGGGATATTCAGATTTAAGATCAGCATCCTAATGAACCTCTTTAAAAGATTCTGCCTGTAACTTCTATCTTCTACTCATCTGAAGACCTCTTCTTTTCATATTCTATGAACCAACCTATTATTCAACATTCTCATGTAGCAGTGTATTTCAAAGTCTCCCATTATTATTAAATAGTCATCTCCTTTTACATATTTAATTAGATTATTTTTTCATATATCTTTTCTAGCTCATCTTCTGTTGAAGAGGTTGACATGTAAACTTGCATTATTGTTGTAGTTTCGAACTTTGAATCTGTTTTGACCAAAATAAATCTCTTACCTGGCTATTTGTATATCTTATAAACTTACTCGTTATTATTTCTAATCCATGTACATTATTTTTTGTTTTATTTTGTATTAATTATCCCATTATTCTCAGACCAAAAATCTTGTTCGTCTTCTGTGTTACCTGATTCCTTCTAGCTTCAATCTCTCCATTTCTTATTTTAAATTTCTAGCCCTACCACTTTTGTTTAAACTTCTAACACTTCATGCTCAATCTCCAAGAATGCCTCAATTTTTATATTTCTGATAAGCTCCTTTTGAGTGGTTCCCCACCATGAAATCTGACTGAGAAGCTATGTTATCTCTGGAATATTTTACCTAAGAGCACATTATCACATTTAATTTTTAAAAGAAAAGGAATGAAGAAATGCAATTCATTAGAAAATGTAGCAAGTTTTCTACTGCTTTCAGCTGTGTAGACCTTAAACCTTAAAATATATTAATTTTAAGCTTGTTGTCAGTGCCATACCAAGTATCAGTTATTTATATCCTTACAACTACTGATAGAGCTGCTACTATAATTCAGGAATTTTTCCTTTTTTGGACCTCATTGAAGGTACTATAATAGCAACTATGTTATACCTATCTACTTGCTAAAGGCATATAATACATTTATATAAAGAATAAGGAAGAAAAGTTTAATCATTCATAATGTGAAAGCCATAGCTATAAAATCAAAATGTAAAGTTAACAAAAAAATTTTATAAAATTGTGAAGTTTTTTTTTTTTTTACAAATATGCTACTCAAATGAAATATAATGGAGAAAGATTGTTGCTAGTACTAAACTTAACTCCACAATTAATTACTGTTCTCAAAATAATTTCAAAAATATTTTTCAACATTTCACTATATATATGTATGTGTTTAAGTATGTCGCTGTAGATTATTTTGACAAATCTGCTTAAATATGCATAAATATACTTTTGTTTTTTTCAAAATCATGTATACAAAATCATTATTCAAAATTGCATTACATCTAGTGAATTTAGAAAAGTATAAATGAATGTAGTAAAATTTAGATTTAATTAAGAAAATGGTGGTAGAAAAAAAGTTGAGAAATATTTCAGAAAAAAAGAGGTCCTGTTTTACCTTTTTGTACTTCATCTCCTAATTTGTGTGTTTGTGATCCAGATACACATCTTTTTTGTTTTATTTTTTATTTGTCAAATTAGTTATGTTTGCTCTACCTTGTTATTAAGCGGAACAACATTCATAAATAATTTTTCATTAAATTTTCTGTTTTAAATTGGTGACTGCCAACTTTTTTAGACGGTGACAGAAAGTGCAGTGAAGGGGAAGTTTCCATTCCCAACCCGCTGCTGTTAACAGCTGAAAATGCAATCTCCCCTCCACCTCTGATATCACCCACCATTTCCAGCCTGTCTTTTAGCAACTACACATAAATACTTTACTCTTTCATGTTTTTTCTTTATTTTTAAACCTTATGTTTATCTCTGAACCAACCTCCTTCTACTCTATATAATCATATTTTCCTCTGTACACAATTAAATATTTAGTATTATAGTGGTCGTTGATAAATTTATTTTTTACTTTTTTCCTTTGAACTAAAAAGAAAAACCTTCTTCTTTTATTTAAAAGAAGAACTTGAATAATAAAAAACACAAAAATTTTAAGATGCAAAAAATATTATAGAAATAGTGTAGAGATACATCCTTGACATATATTATTTAATGATTCCAGAGACCCTGGAAATCATGTTTATGATATTGTTAATGCTAAAAAATTATTTTTTAATTTTACCTTAGTTTCATTTTGTTAATAATTTTTTTTTGTAGAGCTAGCTCAATTTATTAAATCAGTACAAAATGAGCAACATGTACTGTTCACAGAATTGCTAATTTAAACAATTTAACAAAATAATGTGTAAATTGTTTAAATAATAGCTACTTAAACATATTTTTGCAGTGATGAATAAATAGAGCTGATAGTTTTCTTACATAGCAACAAAATTTGCCAAAGAACAACTTTAGTATAAACCCTAACTTCTAATTAAGATGCAAAATTTTTCCAAAATACTAAAAATTTTGCTACACCAGTATCTGATACTTTTCTACAGATTTAAAAAATTAAATAAATAACATTTTTACCTTTGTTGTATTGTGTAAAATAAAGTGTTACTTTGAAGAAAAAAATAAAAATATATCTTTCATCTACGTTTAATTCAACCTTCGGGTTTTTGAAATTTTTAGATTAAACAAAAAAATCAGAAATCTGATTTTCTATAAGATTCACCTTTACATTTTAAAATGGTAAAACATAACAATATTGTCTCTAAAGAAAAGGACAGAACTGTCAGAAATTCTTTAATAATAGAAAAAGAAGGTAAATCTCCATTTAACTCCATGATGCAAAAATATGTATATAAAATGCTACATACAAATTAATATATTGATATGTTGCAGCATCATCAGCACAATCTTTAACAATTCCTATGTTAAGTGATTTACACTGGATGTTGTGTGGTGCAGTACAGACTACCAATGCTATATTTGGCGGACAATTACTAGCAGCCATGTTATGTATATTTGTACACATAATTATAACACCGTACTTCTTTTTTCTTGATATTTTGTATCCATCCAGTACAGGATTTTTAAATGTCAGTTATCTAGCTGTCCAATCTCTATGGATTGTAACACACATCATGGAATTAGTACTACTAGTATTACCTTGCGCAGCTACCACACATCAGGTAAAAATAAAAAATTCTAGATATATAAATACAAAGGAATGCATCAAAATTTACCCTGATGCATTCTTGTCTGTAAATCCAGTCGTAGTTCAACAATCATTTTTGTCAAGTCTTTAATTGATCAGTTAGTAATTTTAACTAAACCCAATAAAAATTTATATCAGTAACATAGGCAATCAAATCTAGTAACTTTAATTAAATTCATTCACCAAGTATTATAGACTTCATTAGAAAGAAAAGAATGTAAAAGGATAATGTAAATGAGATAATATAATTGTATTTCTACTAGCATCAGGAAACAGAATATTTAATTATGTTAAGGGAAGTTTAGTATAATAAATTGACAACAGAACTACCAATAGAATTTCAAAGTCAGCTTTCAAACACGTTAAGTGAAGATTTATTCTGGGCAGTTAATTTATTTTAACTTTATTTAATAAGTTCATTGAGGTTTTTTGTGTATCAATTTCAAATATTACTTTTGTAACTATAATGTCCAAATCATCTGGAAAAATGTTACTAGTAAATTTAGTTAAAATAAGTAAATTTAACATAAGTAAGCTTAATTTTAAATAGTATTTTATTTAGTTAAATTATCTTCTGAAATTTTCCTATGTTTTTTCACATACAGTAGTTTATTTCAATATAAAATTAACAAATTAGAACAATTCAAAGAAAAAGGATGTAACTAGTTTGTTTTGTTTTTGAAAATTTATTTTTTTGTGATTTATGAAAATTAAAATCACCAAAAAAAATTATAAAATGAATACAGATAATTTTATGAAAAATTCTTTTGTTATTTTTATTTTATTATTTTTCCCCTGTTTTCAGGCAAACAAAACTTCAACAATTATTTGTAAGCTATTAAATAAAGAAATGTCTTCAGAAACAAGAAAACAGGTTAGTGAAAAAAGAATAACTTGAAAGTTAACTTTTTGTTTGTGTCTTACTACTTGATGTGGTGATTGATAACACAGGTAATTTCAGGTCACATCTGAAAATGGCAAAGCCATACACAAGAATAACAAATCACCATGTCAGGTATTATAGGAAAAGTGAGGAGAGTGCAATAGATTCTGCTAAGCTTCTTCTTAATTGAATATATTGATGCACTCTATCTTGCTAAAGAAAATAAAATGCAAGTTGTATTTCATCACTTCTATTGATACTTTATTCATTTCAACCCTGGCTGTATAGTAACTAAATAGTTGGCCAGTCACTCAGAAAGATTTGTGAGTTGTAAAATTTGTACTTTATAATCCATACTGCCTTTAGATAAATTGGTCTTGAATTCAACTCCCAGCAAGACTGGGAGTCTTGTATATATATGTATGTATGTATATATATATATACACAGCATGTTTGAGGTTTAAATAAAAATAATTTTCTAAAAAAGCAATTCTGATTGGTACAACATATTACAATAATGATTTATACACATTAAAATCATAAAGATGAAAGAATGAGATAAATAATAACAAAATAACACGTGTATAATGGAAGGAACTCCTTTAATTATGAAAAGCACATTACATTATCATGTCTAAATAGAGAAGAAAACTTGTTTTTCTCCCCTACTTAAAAAAACTGTTGTTTTTATTCTACTAGTGCTTTTCTGAAGTCTCTAAAATTTGCTTTAAAAATGTAAAATAAATTTAATTAATAAAAAGAAAATTAAAAACAAGTAAATAAGCAGAAAAACATTTAATTACACAGAATTTTTTTTAGAGATGGCAATTAAATAAATTTAGCCTAATTTTTTTGGATATTATGTATTAATCTTTCAACTAAGAAAATTAAAGATTATTCACTCTAACAAAAAATTACTTTACCCATTGAAATGTGCATTCCTTTTTAATGATTTCATGTAATTTACGAACAGCGAAGACCTCCAATTTTCAGTATCTATAATTTTTTGTAGGTACCAATTTTAACAGTCCATAAAAGTACTATTTCAATAAATGTTTTTCATATTTACCCTTTTATTAGAAATAAAAAATAAGACTGATTGTGTGCTAAACCCAGAACCTTCTGGATGAAAAGCAAAAGCACTATTTAATTATTTGTAGTTCTATAACAGAGCTGTCTACAACTTAGTTGTCAAAAGTCTGATTAATAGATTTGTTTAAAAGAAGATTTTTAAAAAATAAAAAAAAAGGTTAAGTAGAATAGTACAAGTATTTTGATATTTTTTGGCAAATGCAGATATTGTGTATGTGTGTATGTGTGTGTGTGTGTGTGTGCATGCACATTTGTAATCATGCTATTAACAGACTTGAAAATATTAACTATAGCTTAAAAAAATTAAAAAATAGAAGAAAATTTATAAAGAAAGATATAAAATGTATGAAGAAAATGTGATTATAAAGAAAAAAGTTGTGAAAAATATTAGGCAGACTGCATCACTAAAGATTGGTGTAGGTAGGATAATGGCATGCTCTCTGTCTTGTTTAATTTCATAATGGGCAAAATTATAGAAAAATAAATACATTAATAAATAGAATATAATTAAAAACTACACTGTTTGTTGATGATGTCATAATCTATAAAAGAACACAAAAAGAGATGAATATAGTTAAATGCTGTAAGCAAAATATGAATTAAAAGCAAATTTTAAAATTTTTTAACTAAAATAATATAGTTCTAGCAAAAATTTGCCCTTGATTTAACAGATGCATTTCATTCTGACAAGCATTCTTTAAGTTCTACAGTTTACAACAGATTTTGCTTTAGAATAGAATGAAGAAAGTGGGAGTAGCACAGGTTTTTCCTTCTCATTATTTCTATTTTAAATCAAAGTCCGTTAATATACTGAAACCTGAGAATGGTCAATGTCAGAGTGAAATGTGTTTTGTCAGTTAAGAAAAGTTTCTGCTACAAATGTAACTGTTTTATTAGTTTAAATTGTAGTTCAACTGTGGATGCGTATGTGTATGCTAAAAATTAAGAAGTGAAAACAGATATTAAAAAGAGTTATAATGATAACCAGGCAAAAGAGAAAAATCTGAAAACAGAATAAAAATGTAATGCAGTAACGTAATAATTTTTAAGTACCAAGAGGAAAATAATAAGTAGAGCTATTTTCTAATACTTACACTGAAGGAATTTGAAATGAAACAAATATTAATGGAATTAAAAAAGTAACAACTAAGATAAAGAGGATTTATTAAAAGAAATAGAATAACAAAAAGGATTTATGAATGGATACTATAGATAACAAGACCATGAGTGCATCCTAAAAATGATGAAACGAATAAACTTTTACTTTCTGCCTAGCAAATGAGGGAAAATATCAAAAAAGTACGAAGCAAATGGTGATACGTAATGAGAGAAAATTGGAAAAGTGAGCAAAGATGGAAAGCTATTTGTTATATATAAAACTTTCTGACAAAAACAAGAAATTGCCAATAGGTGTTTCTTCAGAAAAGGATTTATAGAATAAGCACAAACATTTTGTACAAAACAGCAAATAGCAAAATGATCCATGTAGTGCATAAAAGGTTACAATGTTTTTAAGCAATTTTGTTATTTAATTTCTCTATTTTCCATCTATCTCAAAATACTACATTCTGAATCTTGTATAAGTTGTTGTAACTTTATTTTGGTTAATATTTAATCTATCATGTTTCCAAACAAGACCACCTTAAAATAGATTTATCCGTCAAAACCAACATTTAACCTTTCTTAATGTCATATGATAAACTTCTTTTTCTTTCAGTTTATTTTGAAATACTGTTTACTTTATTTTACATAGAAACTATAACACGTAAAGAAAGATTTAAACATTCCTTTTAAGTTATGAAAAGTCTAGCAAAAACGTGACAGCAATTGGATTGCGGATTACAAATAGGAAATATTGTAGTAGTGATAACAGAGCTTAATAGTAGTTACAATGACCTTATACCTCAATATGTCAAAATTAAATTCATTGTGCTTTCTAAATATTTTTTCTCTCGCTCAATTTTTCTATATACCTTAGGAGCAGTTTCATTTTTGCTAGACAATTAACTTTAGTTGCATTATTTAATTATTTATGTTTTTTCTTAATGCACAGTTGGAAACATTTGTCATTCAGTTAATTCATCATAATGCTGAATTTTCAGCTTGTGGATTATTTCGTCTCAATTTACCTGTTATTACCTCAGTAAGTAATATTTATATTATTATTCAATTTCAAATAAATGTAACAACTTTAATAAACATAAACATTCACATATGCATATATATATAATGTATTATGTGTATGTTTATTACATCAACATTTATATTCTATACTGCACACCAGGAGCCAGAGCTGTAAATTGATTCAATATTAGCAAAAATAAATCATTCAATCACATGTCAATTAGACAGTGCCGAGAAATATGAAGGACAATAAAGACTGAATGAATTTGTAAGACAAAACTTTCAAGAATAGATTTCATTACTATATTTAAAAGTGTTTTCCCTAATAATAAACAAGCTTCATTGTTTTGATATGATGCGTAGTCTATTGGTACACAAAATAGAGGTACTAAATACACAAAACTTCCTATAATTGGCACTTAGTTTCTGCATATCTTAATTTTTCATTATGATCTTGAATGAAAACAAGGAACAATTTGTATGCATAAATTTTGTCAAAACTTTTAAATGTTACTAATAGCTAGATTCTAAAGGTTCAAAGAATGTAAAATAAATGTTGTAAGTGATGACTGTGAAGGGTTTCCTTTAGTTGGCCACAGTGATGAAATGACAAGAAAGTGTTGCGCAGTTGTCTCTTGAATATCTTGAAAATGCCTAATTTTATTATTTGATCGAAATTACAACTGAATGGTGATAGATTTAGTTCAGATCACGTGAAGGTCAGCTGATTGAAAGGAGAAATCAGTACTTAAAATCTATGAATAATTTAAATTAGTAAAGAAGTGGGAACTATGTGTCAGTAGAGGGATTTTATACCAGCTGATTTTATGATTTTAGATTTAGTTTTATGAATGTTTAACACATTTGATTTGTTTAAATCTATTTAAAAATCAGTCTCATGAGTTCTTTAACTTGTGTTGAAAGTTAGTGATTTTCATAAAAGTTAAGAGATTACTGAAAGATCTCTATTGTCTGCTGATCCTGAACTAAACTCATATACACAACTGAGATAGACAAGTTGTAATCAGATCATCCCAGGCTAAGTAAGCAGCAATGATTCAGGTTGATATAGGCAGCAATCAGTGAGTCAGTCTTACTTAGAAGGAAATATAATTTTGCCTTGATGGTCTGCAAGAACAGAAATAATCAGAGAGCAGTATTAATCAATAAGAAAGAAATAACTAGAAATACTTAAGTATAATTAGCACATCATTAGATTACAAAAACATTTATCAAAAGAATAGAAATAAACTAAAAGTTAAGGCCAACTTAATAAGAGCTGATAATTCAACACTGATCCCAGACCTTAAGTTACATTTTTACTTCTATAAATTATTATTTATATCTTTGGCCTGTAAGCAAAGATACTAGGAATAATAATTTGGTTTTGAGTCCTTGTAATGAAAATATACTTGTAATATATATATGATTAACATAAACTTACAAACACTCAAAAGCTTTGTGGAGGGGGTCTATACCTACCAAATCCACCCCCACCCACCACCCCTGCAGTAAATACACATATGTAATTGATGATTTGAATTTCTCTACTTTTCAGGTAGCAGGAGCTGTTACAACATATCTGGTTATTTTAATACAATTCCAAAATTCAGACACAACAACACTACTTGGAAATACTTGATAATTTTATAAAATTAACCAAACATTTTATAGCAGAAAATAATAAATATTGTAATTATGTTAAAATAACATCTCTGATTTTATACCTACTCTAAAATAAGTATGTAACATACTTACTATAATTTAGAAATGCAGAATATCTTGCTTTTCAATTTTATTATATTTTAACAATAAACACATTAATTAATAAATACTGTCTTGGAAAAAGTGTAATGTATGAAAATTTAGAACAAATAAATGTTATCTAAAATAATTGTGTCTAGTCATAACAGATATTGCAACTTAGATTATTAAGTGTTGTGTTTAATTTCTTTCATAATTATATATATATAGCTAATTAATATTATATAATTAATGTTGTAAACTAACTATTTTATTCATATTATTCTTTGAAAAACCCGCCAGGTTAGGCTAGTGGCTAAACTTGTCATTGCAAAATCAGCTGATTTTTGAAGTCACGATTTCTAAGGTTCGAGTCTTTGTAAAGTCAGTTGCTTTTATATGTATTTGAATTAGTATTCAAATACTAATAAGACTATGGGTATCAGTATTCTTTGGTGGCTGAGTTTCAATTAACCACACGTCTAGGAGCGATTAACCCAAGTCTGTTCTAAATTACATATTAACTAGTATATTTAAACTTCACTGCAGCTACATCATGCCTGGCAAGCCAGTAGCAGTAATTACATTTGCCTACACACACACACACACACACACACACACACCCAGCAGTAGCCGGAAAACTGGTTGGAGAAATGTAAATATATTCTTTTAAAAAGTGAATGGTAATCTTTCATATGCATTGGTTTTGAGCAACCAAATTAAACTCTAGTGGGATGATATTTTCACTCATAGCATGTCAACTATTATAACTGCACCTTATATACATACAAACTGTTTATATCCCAGAATAGTTTAAACATCTACTCTTTTAGATCGATTCCAAGTCTCAGAACTGAATTCATTCAATGAATAAAATAATTTTCAATTAAAAAATTGGATCAAGGCAAGACGTTCAAGTTAAGGATGAGGAGCTTAAACAGGATGAGGATTTAAGCTGAACAAAGCAAGACCAAAAACAGAATAGAGCCAGATTAGGTTTTAGCATGGTAGTTTGTTTCACTTCATAACTATGCTTTTTTCAATGTTATCTCGTAATTCATTCATTACGAATTTGTTAGAAGGAATTAGTAAGTCTAGCTTTATTCCATAAGCATTTGCAGTTATAAGTTCATCTTTTTATGTACCATCATCAGATAGGATACATTTACAAGGCAGGTCAATAAACAGAGCTCTGAACACCAAACCACACACAAACACCAAGGATACATGAACTCTGTTGGTCCCCGTATGCTTAGTGTAGATTCAGAGGATGTCAAAGCAAAATCCTCAAGAAGAAAGAATGAAAAGGATAATGTTAAAGGAGTGGATATTAATATTATTATCTGCCCTCAGAGACCATAAACAACAAATAAGGCTATCAAAGGAAGTACTTCAACGCTTCTTTGTGTAATGATTAGCCATCCCACCCAGAATTCCAGGAGATAAAGAAATTTTTCCTAAATTTGGAAGCAACTAATCAACAATTTTATATTTATCAACTCGAGCGTAAGCTGTGATAAACTGCATTAGGTCTGTATTAAAAAATACACCCAAAAGTAGCACAGCATCTTTTCATACACTACCAATTTCCACCGGGCTAATGACAATAATTGTTGATACCCACTCATTCATAGCAAAAAAAAAAAAAACTAAAACAAAATAAACACAAAATCCTTATTTATTTGAAAAAAAATAATAAATGTAATATTATAATTACTAAAAATAAAAAATACAATTGAACAATCTTAAAATAAACAGTTCTCTCTATTGTACCATTTAAATACTCTATTTATAAATTTAAAACTACAAATTACTAGTTAAAATTAAAATACAACTTCTAAAAATAGAAAATATAACTGAATTATTTTCAAAATAATACTGTTAAAAAACAAAAGCGATTATAAAATAAAAATCTTTCTTTATTAAATCTCTAAAATATTAATTTAAAAATGAAGAATAATGGTTAAAATTAAAAATAAATGACACTGAAAAACAGGAAAAAATCTACATTAAAATTAATCTACTCTTTATATATAAAAATTAATACTTTTAGAAATAAAATTATTTTAATAACTTAAAGACGATTTCAATTAATCAGTTTTGAGAATGTGATTCAACTGTTTTTTTCCTAAAGTAACATAAAAAGTAAAAGTGAATAAATCACCTTCACTTTACTTTACTCTCAGGAAAAACAATTATTTAGCATCACCAAGTAAATTATAAATACTGTGAAAAGCTTGCTGTAATCCATGTAACTGTTCACAAACGACACTGAAAGTTTGTAGCAACTGATTTATCTGAGTACATAATTTTTCAAGTACTTCAACTTTAATCTGCAAAACAAAATAAAAAGAAAATTAGACTTAAACAACTTGTAGTGAATTTTAAATAGATTATTACAATTTAAGAAGTTCCAAATACTCCCACTAGACATCAAACAAAAAATTTAAGCGATATACTGAATTGGAACCCTTCACACTTTGTAACCAATTTTGATCTTACGAAGCATAAATTAAGATAGCTACTAAAATCCTAAAGTATTATAATATTTCATTTAATTTTTTTGAAATATTTCAAGAAATAATTGGCTCACCTGTTTCAACGTAGTACATCTTATCGGTTACTACAATGACAATGTAAATGTAACAATTCATATAATGTACAATAAATTCATTTTTTGTTTATTTTATAAAATTTTTCTATAAAATGTATTTTATCTCAAAAATATGTCGAAGACTATCTACTCAAAGTATACAGTGAAAATTTTCTTTCCATTCAGAATTAATTAGCATAAAAAATAAATTAACAATGTGTTAGAGGTATAAAATAAAATATTTTCAAACATTTTCTTTAGAAATAAACATAATTAAATAGTTTAAATCATATTTCTCATCGCTTTTAAATATCTAATTTAAGTTTCATTCAATAAAAAATAGCACATTTTAGAATTATTTTTCACAAGTAAAATTAGTAAGCAAATGGATTCATTTTTAAATTCTTAAAAATTGGTTTAACAAAGTAAATAACTGTTGTAAAACTTTGAAAATTGATTATTAATACCTAATTTGTATATGAAAGTTATTTATCTAACAGAATACAAAAAATAAATAAAAATACATTCAGTATATTACTTACACATATATGCACAAAATGTTACTAATTTGGGAGGTGGTTCTAGAACTAGAAATAAGAAAAAGTCATATAAACAGGTTCAGTAACAATTTGTTTTCAAGCTACATTTACCATAAGATCTCTCCCGGCTTTTTGTTCCATATGTAATTCAGTAGTCAATTATAGTAAAAAATTAGTAAGTTTATATATTATTTGACACAAAAAAATGTTCTTTTCTTTAATTGATTCCCAGAATTGTATGTAATTTTTTTTTTTTTTGAGAAAAGTCATGGAAAACCAAAAAATCCAACAAATCATAAACCAATAAATCAACAAACAAGTCAAACATAATTTGTAGGTTTGATGTAAATAACTTAGTTAAATTGCTACATAAGAAATAAATCTTTGTGAGAATATAATTATACATTTTTTAATTAAATTGAATTTTAAATTTTAGAGGATTTAATTCTGAGAAAATTAGATCAAAAAAAGGTCAAATTAATTGAGAAAAGTCAGAATGAAATTTAATTAATGTAGCTATTTTAATTATAAATCAATGGCATTATATAATAATTTTAACTGAATTTTATTACTTAGATATTAACTAGTCAGCATCACTTACTAAATGAATTGAAAATTAGTTTGAACATTATCCATTGTTGTTCATATAATATTGTAATGACAGATACTCAACTGTTTGAATTGTGATCTGCTATTTGAATCTGAATTTAATCCTGTGACTAAAAGAATTTAATTTTAAATTCATTGTTTAAAGTTTAAAGTTCATTGTTTAAATTTCATGTTTAAATTTTATATTCAATTTGTATCTATAAAAACTAAAATTCTATTTTAGTTTTAGCCTTAGCTAATCACTCATCCAATATGCATATATAGTTTACAAGTATGGATTTTACAATGGAAATGCTAACACTTGCAGAATATCACTGTACAAATCCTAGATGCATTGTTCCAGGCCTTAAAGCATTTGTAGGATTTTTTTTAATTTTCATAAGAGGAGAACTCTTCCTAGTGCTCATGATTCATCTCAACATGGACTTGAACATGTAGATGAAGTTGAAAATATTCTTCAAACAGTTGAACATAGTCAAAAAACAAGTTTCTGGAGAATAACTAGATAATTTACTATTCCAAAAACTTGTATACAGTAAACATTACATTTTTCATGAATTCTATTCAAATCATGTGCAGTAAGTGCAGCACCTTCAGCCAGGATATATATTGTGTGACTCAATTTTGTGAATGGGTTATTGTAAACCATTGCATACTTTTATGACTACTGTTTTACAGGTGAAGTTACTTTTACCATAAATGTAACAATAATCAGAATTCTCACTGATGGTCAGAAGAGAATCTACATATTACTGAGGATAAAAATTTTCAGTATATATTTTTGATGAATGACTGATGTGATATGATAGATAACCAGTTAATTAATTGGCCCTTTCATAATAGAAGATTATCTTACAGGACTAAGTACCTAGAATTTTTACAGAATGAATTTTCCTCTCTGCTGAGGAATGACTAACTGTCAAAACAAACAAATATATTTTTTCCATGACTGACCTCCTGTTTATTCTACTCATCAAATAACAGAATATTTAATGAACATTTTTCTGGAAAATAGATTGATCATGAAGAACCTCTTAATTTCTCACAAAAGTATCCAGATCTCATGACGTTAAATTATTGTTTACAGGGTTAGATGAAAAGTGAGTTATACTTTGAGTTATACTCAAAGTTAATACATGAAATGAATTAACTGCTCAAATTTTAAATACTGCTGCCCTGATAAAGGAACATGAAGATGTTTTCAGACAAGTAACACAAAATCTTCAAAAACAAATTAAGAAGTGCAGCTTATGATTTTAATGACAGAATTTTTTAATATTCATTAGAAGCTTAGAAGTTTTTTTTTACTAGCTTGAATATTGATAGTTATAAACACACACATACATACACACACATACACACATGTATATATATACATATATATAAAACCAGAATACACCTGAAACCCCCAAAAAATAGAATAACAATACTTTGCCAAATCAACAAACAACAGCAGAATAATAAAGTACAATCTCCACAATACAAAGCAGCTGTCCTAGGAGATAGGATGAAACTAATCAATGGAAAACAAACTAAGAAATATGAGTAAAAAGTTTATTAACTCGCATGTATATATTTAGATTTAAAAATAAATACAACAAAATTATTAGATTGCAACATTCACTCATGGACACTAAACAAGTTGAATAGGTAACAAGAAGAATGACTGCTCCAGAAAAGAAGTATTAATAGCACAACGGAAAATCTACTTACATTATTCTGTAAACCATCAGGCAAAATTACAGCAAAAATAAAAACAAAATGAGTGGTTCATACACCATCTGTATATCATTTTCTAACGTAGTAAACACGGTTAGAATGTTTTTATGAAAATTCTACAAAATTCATATTTTTTATTAATACAATTACTTTTTCTGGTACCCTCATTTCAATCAAACCTTTTTTTATAATATACTCATTTAGGGCACAATTTAACAAAACCATTTTAAAAGATTGAATGAACCATTCAATATACATTACGTTTTAGAGTCAATGGATACCAAGCATGCAGTGGATGAATTGTTCTTTGATTATAATACAAGTAAATGTATTCTTTATAGTGTGATGGTAAGTTTTCTCTTACTTTATTTCACATTTTTATTGATAATCTTTCACAAAAACCTCTAGGTTCAAGATTTATTCCCTATAAAAAACATACTATATTCAGTATGGTTATCAAAAATTTCACAAAGAATTGAAGCAAATTAAAAGAAAAGGAGTTTATTTATTTTAGAAATAAATAAATTCTACTTTTTGAGTTCAAGCAGAAAAACACAAAGAAGCCGATGTATTTGTTTTCTACAGAACTGTGAGCAAAAATTTGGATGTTATTTCTAAAAGAGGAAAATAGATAAATATTATTTTTCTTTCATAATTACAGTCAGCATATTTGGGGAACAAATATAAAAGATAATCTCATGGTAGATATATCTATCATGTTTCATGCGTACGCAGACTAGAAGTTCTGAAGAAAATAATATTTTTCTATCTTATCAAGGTATAAATTCATAACAGTAATAGTAGAACCTCTATGCCTGGAACAAAACCCTTTATCTGTTCCTTCAGCATTATCATCATAATGTAGAACTTACAAAATATCAGTATGTATGGTCTTTCAACAAGAACATACTTCTAATTGTAATGTGGAGTGTGTGAAAATAATAAGAAACATGATTAATCTATGTTTAGTGTTTGTATAATTGTTGACTACTGATTTTGGTGAAACATTATTACCAACCAGACCAAAGAAGACAAGACAAACAAGATCCAAGAAGACAATGAAAAGAAGTCAGGATCTAGCAAAAAAAGCAAAAAACAAACGTATTTTGAGAAAATGTTAAGTATGTTTGTTAATTATGAATTATATAACCAAAGTGTGTAGTTACTGAAAAATTCATCATTATTTAATACAACTGCTTAAGTTTTATTTTTAAAATAATTGCTCATAAAATCATGAAAAAGGGTAATTCATTATAATGAATCTCTCTGTAAGTCTACTTAAATTTTTTTAGAGTTATTTTTTTTATAAACAAGAATGCAGTAATGTAGTTTTTGTTTATTTTTTTTCACAAAGCAAAAATTTAGATAATTATAATTAATCAGTAAAGTCTCTTCAGAAACATATTAAAAAAAGTAATATTCTACAGGTTTTTTATTTAATTTGATAAATAACAAGTCATGACTAGTAACAAAAATGTCATTCATTTAGAATGATGGTTTTACTATAAATTTGGCTGACTTTTCAAAAACAAGACTACTTCTAGGAATAAAATAAAATAAATTATGACATTATTAGTTGTGAAAATTACAAAACCAAATTCTGGAATTTGACCTTTGAGTGGAATGAAGCACCAAATAGAATTCGATTTTTATGACACTACAAATAAGTATAACCTGAGAAAAAACAACTAGATAATTATTTTTTTGTTTTTTTAAGATGTACTACAACTTCAAGTAATAAAAGCTTACTTAAAAAAAATAAAATTTAATAAGTTTAACTTTTTTTATGAATAGAAAAAGAGATTTAAATGCACATGTGCTAGTTTCTTAATGTGAATGATAATATTGAAAACAAAATAAGACTTTTGAATACAGTTAGTTATAAGTGTCTAATTTATTTTTATATGACTAAAAAAGAGTATTAATGCTAGAATTCCAGCCTCCATAGTGGAATACTAGAAACTCGACCTTTTGTCTAGAAGGTCTTGGATTCAAATTGTAGTTAGGCTTGGAATTATTTATACTTTACAAAATCTCCATTTCATTTTCCAACTTAATAAATTGAGCTTTTGTGGTAAATTACTCGCCTAAAAGAAAAAACCTTATATTTCACAAATACCATTTTTTTCCTTTAAATTACCTACCAACTCTTTTTCCATAGATAGACATAGATAGACTTGCTATTTCTACTTTATATACTCATTTCATTTTCATCAAATATGGACAAATCAAATGTTCGCATGATGTAGTTTTCATCAAATATAAGTGAGATGTGTATCACATGCATCATTCAGTCACACATCACATGCAGTCATTCGTGTCTAAGAATAGTAAATAGATATCTAAGAATGCAGCATAGATAATCACTTTTTCCATAAATAAAAAATAAAACTAAAGTCAAGTACAAGATAAAAACAAACCAAGTGTGGTGACATATCTTCAAGTACGTCTTGATGATTTACATCATTTTTTATTCTTTTGTGATAGCCTGATGTTAAATTAGTCTTGGAATCATTCATAACTGATCTCCTTCTTTTCATACGATTATCAGAGACTGATGATCGCCCTTCATCAAAGTCATTCTCTTCTCTTTCTTTATCACGTTTTGGACAACTACAGACTTTAACAGACATACTTCGCCTTCCAACTACGTCACCACTAGGACAATACATAATAAATTTTGTTATCAGAAATTAACAACATAAGATAAATAACTATATATTTTATTTTAATTAGTACATTTACTAATAAATTATATAAATCACTTAAGAAAGATGCACTACTTAACAAATAAGAAAAAGTCAGTAATAAAGTATTTATTTTAGAAAGTTCAAGAAAAAAGTGAGAAAATCTTGATCAGAGCAGCATCACAAGGTATAAAATTAATTAATAGGAAATGGAAGTGGTTAATGCATGATGAGTTAGTTAATTCTAAATTCAGTTTTCTAATTTGATGTAATGAATTTTTTTAATAATAGATGATAATTTTTTCTTTCTTTTGCCAAAAAGCTAATGAAAATTGATAATACTTCAAAATTATAAATGATTCTCTTTGAAGTAATATGGAAGTTGTATGTTATTCTTCTAAAGGATCTTTCAGAGTTAATTAGAAATACCTTCATTAGTAGAGTTACTAGATAACTCTAATGAACAAAATTACCAGCACTGAATTGGTATTACCAATACCTTCTTCAATGAAGTTACGGAGTATCACCAGTGAAGAAGTACTGCTTGTTAGCTCCAAAAGGCCCATTGGAAGAATAATTTCCAAGTGACTTAAAAGTAATTTTTCACAATTTTTTTTTTTTATAAAACAGGTCATGCATTCATAAATACAAACAGTAACCTCATTATCACACAGATGATTCATATTTACAGATAAATAATTTTCTAACAGTCCAATCTTTATATCCTGAAAACCAATCTGACTTTTTAAACAATTTTTGACCCATAAATAAAATTTAGATGGGAATATAGATAACCATATTGAGTGTTTAATAATGATAACTATTTTTATTAAGATTCTTCAAAATGAAACAATATTATTTGGACATGTTGCAAAATAGATCAATTTCATATCATTTGCAAGTAATTTAGTTATATAGTGAACATCATAACTCTTAGAAAAATAAACTTTTTAATGATACCTCTTGTATCTCAGGTACTTAAAATACATTACAATTATGAAAGACTAGAAGACATGGAATATCCTTTTTATAATGAAATCATGTATTATGTACAGGATCAACTCACCAACAGAATACTCGATGCTATAAAGATATTTACAAAAAGTTTATTTATAATCTCTGGGGGATGAAAATATACATGTGACAAGTGGAGTTATTGTAGAGAGTACAGTCATGCAAATTTCACTAAATATAACTTTTGTAAGCATAGTTGGTCGATTCAGTAGTCAATTCGCTTTTCCCTGGATATGTGTTGCTGTTGGTGAGCAGGCGTAATGGGAATATAAAGGATGGAGAGGTGGAATGAATGCAGACTTCTGCTGCCTGCAGAAAAACACATACTCAGGCAAGCACATGAAGTGTGTCTTTTGCCCCACTCTGGCAGTGCAGCAGTATAGTTCCTCACTTACATCTAAAATAGCCCTTCCAACCTACATGAAAACTAAGATTACAAAATGTAGACTTACTGATTAACTGTGTATTTCCTTAGTCCTAACATTTTTTTCTGTAATACATGAATATATGCCTGTATTACAAGATTATCTACTCTAGAAAAAAAGATAAAATCAGTGCACACTTATAATTCCATAACAGTAAACATGACAATAGGAAAAATTAATCCTAGAATTTGTACCGTCTTTTGGATGAAACATTTTTTTTCACTTTTAACAAAGATTTCTAACTCCTTCATTCAAATCATTTATGATTTACTACTGAGTTTTTTTTTTAAAAAAGATTTCAAAAGGATACAATTTTTTTTTTAATTTTTCTAATACTATAGAAAATATTTCTGACATTAATTATGATTCTGTTCCTCTCTAGGAAAATAATTTTGAGATATATTACTGAGAAATATTTTAGCAAAAGATTTCAAAGAAGAATTAAAGAAAGAAATTTTAGAAAATTAATGAAACCTTTTATTCTTAAGAAACATGAAAATTCTTACAGGAGGTTATAAAAAGAGTTGGTACCAGTAAGAATGCTTTATTTAACTAAATATAATTAATGATTATGGATAAAGTATGATAAGTATAGAGTTAAATTATTAATTTTTTTTTTTTATTAAAAAATAACAAAAACATATTTAGAAAATAGCTTACTTAGGAGTTTCAAGGGTGAATATAATATTGACTGGTCTCCTTGACATTCCACCAGGGCAAGAAGTTTTACATCCAAATTGGTACGCAACTGTAAGAGTATCTGACCCTGGTTGAGGAAAACTGAGAGGAATTACAACACTATGACGTTCACTATCTGGGTTGTATTCATAGATGGCACTCACATGATCTGTAGTTAATACATGTCCGACTAAGTTATAATCTTTGCACAGACATAATTCACGCCTAGCATGAGCTAAAACAAGAGAATTAACACAATTACTAGCATTTATATAAATAACTATTTTTTAAACTAGGTTATAAAATATGAAGATTTTTTTATACTTTTTAGATTTTCTGCTTTTTATTTGCAGTAGTATGTTCTGTGTTCTATTATAAAAAACCTATCCATCCTCTACACCTATACACATATGTAAGTCTTTTTCATTGACATACTTAATATAAAAATGTAACTACAGAAGTATTCATAATCAAAACAAACTCAACGTTACAAATAATAATAAAAAGCACAATAGACTCCAGTAATTCATGTATAAACATCAAGTTCATGAATTATCTGAACAGTTAATTTAAGAAAATGTAAAATGTATTTCTGAATTTTTATTAAATAATATGTATTATGTAGTTAAATTCAGACTAATTAATTATTTTGTATTCAAGAACTCAAACTATTACATAAAATGAATTTTTTGGGTACTATAAATTACTACTAATAGAAGATCTAACATAAAAAGATCACTCCCAAAATCAGCACAGATATTTTCACGAGTTACAAACATTCCATGTTGGACTTACTGAGAACTAAAGGATTAAAATTTTTTTTCCGCTAACTTTGTCATTGAACTATCAGCATACCAAAACCATTAGAATGCAACTGATATTCAGCCTTCAAAGTAGAATCAATGCTCTACTTTTAAGGCGATTAAGAAGATTATTGCTCTCAGAGAAAACAATCTCAGTATCGCAGATGTACAGCTGTATGAAAGATAGGGACAAGCAATAAAAGGCATCTTATTAATTGCACTCTCTCTCTCTTTCTTTCTCTCTCTCTGTCATGAATGGTGGAATATAGACCCAGCCTGCACTCAAAATAAAAGGCTACTAAATGTATATTTTACAAAAAACAATAGTTTACAGTTTAATAAAAACTTTTGTTTTAAGTTTCAAAAACATTACTTAAGCCCTACAAAACTCCAATCAATGTTTCTTACAATTGATTCTAAATTTATTACATAAATTGTATTAATAAAAGAGAATTCAACTTCATCATATAGAAAAAGCAATTTATGGTGATGCTTGGCTGTCTAAATATCATTCTTTATTCATTGCTGCATTTCTTTGTATACTAAGATTATTAATGCCAATTGTCAAATCTCATTAAATTGTCATCACTTTCGTTCTTAACACTCCTATAATTCAGGAGTTTGAAATATCCTTCAACTTAGCTGTTTTTACACAGAATTTTAAATTCCCTTTAAGCAGTGGTGTGCATGTTTAGAGATACTGCAAAAATTACATTTCTTTCTTCAACATAGGTAAAAAAATTGCTAGAAAATCTTAATTGGCCTTAAAGCAAGTTATTACTTAATGTTCATAGCCAATGAAAACATTACAACTAATGCTATGAAATAACTTATTTCTGGAATATTTTGTTTATTTATAGACAGCAGTAAACAAAAGCCATAAATATTAAATCAGCAGTTTCTGCTGTATCTGTACTGTATGCTGGAGAAAATTAACATTAACAGAATTACATTTTTCATAGTCCAAAATCTCTATCTTTAATAGTCATGATGCAGTAGAACAAAATTCCATGGACAAAATTTATTCATTAAATACTTGCATATAAAGTATCCTACCACAATAGGAATCAACCACAATATAAAAGGTGTAGCTAACTTGAAATGAAAGACAAATCACTCCCAAAAATGAAAGTCATTATCAAGAATAATAATCATATCATGCCAGGCTTACTAGTGAAAGTAAGGATTAAACTGGGGTTTCCTGTTTCCTTCTTCAAAGAGCCACATTGCTGCACATCAGCATACAACCCCATTGAAATTAGGTGATATTATTCAGCCCTAGAAGTGACATCTTTGCTCTGTTCTATATTCTGCAAACTGACTATACACTAATTTCCATTTTCATATTCCCACGTACAAGCTACTTTGTAAACTTCTGTGGTGAATTAATTCATCAATCAAAAAAAAAAAAATGTTTGAGAGTGAAAATACTAAGGCTGACCATAATTCAAACCTAGAACATTCTCGATGAAAAGAGCAGAAAAATTAACCATTCTGTAATGGAGAAAGGCTGTCAATGGTCGGTACAGAATATATGAATAATAGTGTCTAAAAACTGATTAAACTATGATAACATACCTAGATGATTAGGATCAGAATTAAATTTATGCAGAGTACATCGTGTTACAGCTCTATTTATATGATCAGGGACTGTGTAAACAAGAAGTGCTCTAACTCGTAATCCCAGAGGAAAATTTACATCCAATTTAAATTTTATCAACATAACTTTATGTACATCAATAAACACTTTTTTCAGCTTCGATGAATACTGTAATAGAAAAAACTACTAATTAATTTTGTTTCTCATAATGTAACAATTTTCACAATACCATAAATGAAAAATGTTATAAGTGAATCAGACATACAATTCAACTTAATATTTTCACTGCTTAATAACTTGCTAATTCTAGAAAACCAGCCTTTCTTTCTTTATTTCATTCATTGCAATATCATACACAGTATATAACAGGAAAGAAAACCACTGTAGCTTAAGCTACATGCCACATAGCAAATAATCATTGCAATATCAATGTGTTGCCTAGAGTTACAAATGGTAATTTAAATGACTCATCTACTATATATACTTCAATTTATAAAAGTTTCAATTCATAAAAGTTTCAATTCATAAAAGTTTTTTTCATCACTAATTTTCCACCAGTATAAATAAAAAAAAAAAAAACATAATAAATATTAATTCTGTCAAAGTACCATGTTTGTAAAATAATTTGATCTAAAGTTATAAAGCATTACAACATACACAAGAATATTATACCAGAGTAAAAATAAAATAAGCTGTTAAATCATGAGCTTCAGTATATTTAATCAATTCATTAATAAAATTTGCTAGTTATAAAGCATCTATCTGTTTTATACGTAATTTAAAAATGCTAAGCCTGTACTGGTATGTTTCAAAATAGAAGAAATTGTTTTATTGGATTTTATAATCATCATCCATAAAAATATAATTGTATTACATTTTTTAAATTTAAAACAAAATTTTCAAAATTTGACATTGACATATTTCAACCTAAGTAACCACTTTTATTTAAATAAAAGACTAATATTTTTTATATTGCCAATAATTCATTCTACTCATATAAATCATACGAGTAAATTATCTGCCTAACACTACTATTTAAATTTGTCCAAATTAGTTCCAGAAGTTAAAATTAAATTCCACAACTTCAATTTCTGTTTTTCTTTTTGGTTTAAGTTTAGTTATTTATTGTCATAATATATGTATGTATGTATGATGGCCTGTAGTTGATCTTTAAACTCTGAAGCCCATTGACTGATTTTTTTCAAACTTTGTAGACAGGTACTAGCTTCAAGTGGAATGAATGTGTTAAATTTTTGCAAAGATTGGTGGATGTTTTGGCTGAAATAAAATTTTAAACCTTTACTGAGGAAGTTTAGCAAAAAATATTTCTTACAAAAGTTGAAGATTTTTTATACAGATCACAAATTACCAAATATTTTTATTTAATATTCACTGCCTCCCCAAAAAATTACTTAACATATCTTCCCTTTTTTAGCTATATCTTGCTTCTGGAAAGGAGTTAATGGGAGTTTCTTGCATCTTTATTTTTTACATTCATAGGTCATCTTCAAACTACTAGAAATTGTCATCCCACTCCATGGCCTGTAGTAACAAATATTTTTTTTAATTTTAAAAATATTTTTTTAAGATTTATTTTAAATTGAAATCAATCTCACAAGTTACCGCACTGCATTTAAAATGTAAAAATCATAATTTTTTGATACTCCTTACTCTACTCTATTTCTTGAAAAAAATTAGCCAAAAATTTTACCCCCTTCCAAGAAAATTACAGCTTTGTTTATTTAGAAAAAAAATGTTACTATTATGTGAGTTACTAATTAATTAATTACAATCAGATAATGTAAAAAATGATGTGAGTATCCAACATGTTAGTTACAACAAATAAATAATTAATGCCATCACACCACAAGTAAATTGTAAACAATACTTATAAAAGACAGTACAATAAATATTGATTTTTATGAACAACAGTATAAAGCAAAAGTCATTAAACACAAATATCACATGTTAGCTTTGATGATAAACACTGTTAGAAACATTTTACTATAAACAAGCTAATATATTACTTTTTACATTTATTTTAAATAAAATATATATTTGTTGTAAAAAAGATATCCAAGAGAAACAAGCTAAATAATTTTGTCGTTAATTTATAACACGAAGTGAACGTAGGTATATCACAACACTTTTTTTTAATTAAATGGTAAACACTGGTGTTTAACAATTTACATTAAAATATTTAAGGTACAAAAATAAAGCTTGAACGAATGAATATTCCTCATTGAACTGTATCCTTTTATTATTCACAACAATGGATGAACAAATTTTGAAAATGTCAGAAAAATTTCAACCTATGACAAGATAACTACCATTTAAACTGTGGTGAAGACACAATAGTAGTTTCTACTACCAGAATAAGAATGGAATTAACTACCACTAGATTATGTAAATTAAGTAAACCTTTATAAATGTATTGAAAATTTTAAAAATTACTGTATGAAAAGTGCAAGTATAATGTAAACTTACAATTATTAGCATATACATAAATTATTTTTCATAATTTTAAAACCAACATTTTTTCAAAATTTACAGTACATAAATTATTAATAAGCATCAATAAAAAAAATACTTTAAAATACATAATAAAATTGTAACAGGAAGCAACACATAAATTTAAATCTGCATAATTTGCAATAGTAGTCCTTACAACCCATGATCCTCTTCTGTAAGCTGAACCAGCCAATGACACTTCAAAATCATATGGTCCTGCATAATCTATAATACTTGGATGGCTACCAGTTGACAATCGAATACTGGTGTTAGTAGTGTAAGGCAGTGTACACATGATTGGTCCTCCACCATTACAACTATTGTTAACATCTTTTGATGACTCATGTTTCACTTCTTGTGTTGAATCACACATCTGATTTATATCAACGTATTCTTCCTATAAAAAATTAAACAAAATACGTTAATCTATTTTATATCCATAATAAACTTATATTTTGAGAAATAGACTTTAAGACAGAAAGAAGAAGTGTCAGCTGTATTTTACAGTCATTGGAGCATATATACACCTTAATGCTGCCAGCTATAATTTCAATTACAATCATTATATCACTGCATTACAATTACAACTTTACAAAATTTTTGTGTAGTTTTGTACATACAAATGAAGTAATTCTAAGATTTTTAAGATTTATTGATAAACTAGGTATATTTAACATTAATTGTACTTAATTAGTAATAAGAGAACAATTTACATGGAAATGAGTAATAGCTTTTGTCATAAGACAATACATGAGTATTTCATTTGTTCTCACAGTTGTTTCACATTTAATGTGATCACTTAGAATGAAATAAAGGTAATTTTATATAGGATGTAGAACCTTCTCCATTACTTTCACCTTTACTCTACTTTCACTTATGTTAAAGAACATAATATTGTCAAAAAAGTTTGTTTACCATCCCAGGTCTGATAACTCTTCTATTATCCAAAACTGGAATATTTTAACATTTTCTAACTTTCTGTATTTTCAAAAATTCTTCTTTTTTCAAAAATCCTTTCTACATCAAACAAAAAACTCAATTATGTTTAAACAGTCTGAGCATTATTTAACCCCTAGGCCTAAATTAGAATGTAAATCTATGCAGGAGATATTAAAATCTGAATTTTAAAAATAAAACAGGAGGTTTTAAACCCGAACGCAGTTTATGGTTCATATGTTAAAGCAACCAAATAAAAACAACGATTGAAATATGTAATACTGATAATTAAATATTTACAGCATAGTATGTAAATAAACTGAAGTTAACAGGTTAACAAAAAATAAAAAATGTAGACAAAAAATATAATCTTCTATAAACCAATTAAATAGCAGGAAATGTTGCCATAACAAATGAGTTGTTTTTCAAAGCATACTCATTACCTTCAGGGAGAAGCATAAAATTGAATAGTATGATTGAGATTTTAACCCTCTGCTCCTTGACCATTTAACCCCCGAGCCCCCTACATTAGTATAAAAATGAAATATTGCAATATTCAAGCTTATCTTTTAAAAAACCTTAACTGCTTCAAAAGATTGTAAAAGGATTAATAATATCAGAGAGTCTTGGCTCCCTTGCATACCCAGATACAGATTTTTTTGTTAAATTCTTAGAATAAAATTGTCACCTTGGATCATTTTTTCCTTTTACAAAACATACTCTACTATTAAGAACAAAAAATCATACTGGCATAAAGAGGTTTGACCCAATTGTCCCCAAGCCATGAGTCCCTAATTTCCTAGCTCCCTTAACTAAGAAAAAAAGAGAATAGACCTACTGTGATATTAAAATTATTTTTTAAAATAAGTTTTCCATTTGAGGGCCAATAAAATCCTCAGTAGTGTAATAAGTTTCACTCCTCCTGGATCCCATGCTTTATATAGCCCTTGACTCTCCTTAAATTAACAAAAACTGAATTATGGTAACACTTGAACTGTTAATTTTCAAAATGTATTCCATTTTCAAGGATAAGAAACAGATAATGTGCTATTAATACAATTTACAGGTATTAACACAAAATTGGAATGTCCAACTTGTTTTTTTTTTTCCTGTTTAGCCTCCAGTAATTACCTTTCAGATAATACTTCAGATGATGAATGAGGATGATATGTATGAGTGTAAATGAAGTGTAGTCTTGTACAGTCTCAATTCGACCGTTCCTGAGATGTGTGGTTAATTGAAATCCAACCACCAAAGAACACTGTGTTAGGACTTGAACGCTGGAACTCTCGACTACCAAATCAGCTGATTTGGGAAGACACGTTCACCACTAGATCAACCCGTTGGGTTTGAAATGTCCAACTAACTCTTGTTAAAGTGAACTCTTTCACCAATATCAAGAGAAAACTTAATCAAGGTGATGTGTAAAGGTTTGGGAACTCTTTACTTCTTTCCCAGGGATTTTTGTCTCTCTTTAATTAACAAAAATTGGCTAGCAATGTTCAATTCATTTTTTTTTTCAGTTTCTTCCATGTGAGGGTCAGTAAAAATATTTAATGACAAAGAAAGTTTGGCCCACTCAAATATCATTCTTTTGTAAAGTTTACTCTACTTTCACTTATGTTAAAGAACATAATATTGTCAAAAAAGTTTGTTTACCATCCCAGGTCTGATAACTCTTCTATTATCCAAAACTGGAATATTTTAACATTTTCTAACTTTCTGTATTTTCAAAAATTCTTCTTTTTTCAAAAATTCTTTCTACATCAAGCAAAAAACTCAATTATGTTAAAGCAGTTTGAGCATTATTTAACCCCTAGGCCTAAATTAGAATGTAAATCTATTGGGCCTTGCCATTAACATGGAATTAATATTAACAATACATGTATTTATTGAAATTTATATATATATAAACATATAAAATAGAATTTCAGTCCACACATTGTTCACAATATAACAATTATTCTTAATCAATAGATTAATAGGTATTTTTAAAAAAATGGACAGCTCCCATTATATTCTATTTAGTATAATTTCTACCAGTTAATTTGTGGTTTGTCGGATAGCAGGAAAAATGATTTTGATGAACCTTCCATAAGTAGTTTATTTTAATCACAGATAAAAAACCAGTTAAAGAAAAAACAAAGCACACTAATTTTCATACTTAACAGAAACATTATTTTTAATCTGAAACAAGGCTCTATCCCACTGTTTAGGAAAAAAATGTTTGGGCTACTCAGAATAACAAATCCTTTCTTACTCGCAGAAAAAAATCAAGTGGAAAAAATTTGAAATTACTTTATAGAAAATTTTTATTTTGACTAAATGAATCCTTTTCCACATAATAAAAGTTTATAAAAACTGTATTCTGTATCTCTTTCGTCTAATCAATATTTTGTGGGAATAATATTTGCTAACTGCATGGCTGCTACATAACCAGCACCAAGGCGATGCCCACTAATAATATGTAAAATTACTTCATTAAAATTTATGGTCTCAAGAAGATAAAAGTGCTCTTAGGTTTATCAGAATTAAAAAGAAAACAGCTATTTTTGCATAACATGAAGGAAATGTATTCTAAAAAAGTTAGAAAAATGAAAATATTTATCTTTATACTCTTGACTGAGAAAAAAAGTTAGTATTGCTCTGCAATAAGGTTAATCAATCTATGTTTCCAATAATTATTATATGGAGATATTCTCCTGGAACATAAAGCCTGTACAGATCAAAGCAAAAAACTACAGTAATTGGGTTTATATAATTTAAGGAAAAATATTAGAATAGTATTAGTAAATAAAGAAATGCTAATTTAATATCAGAATCTCTTAACAACTCAAAATTAAAATTATACTTCCTTTCAAAGGATGCAAGATATTACTTTCACTATGTTTATGATAATCTATATTTACTCATATTTATAAATTAGTGCGAAAGGGAAATAATTAATAAAACTATTAAATAAATTATTTTCATTTTTATATATTTCTTATTCATATATATTGTTAACAAATTATGGCAATCCCTTAATAATTTTTCAACACCTAAACATACAAAAATAGAATTTAGCAAATTCATCTACCTTGTAACGGTCATTTTTCTCTAGGAGACCACTTCATCCCAATCTTTTTGGGGGACAACTTAAAAAATTTAAGTAGAAATGGTAGGGTGTAATTTGGCATTTTAAATAATAATAGAAAACAAGAATTTTGATGTTAAAATCTTCAAATTGTGACAACTAGAATGGTAGCCATTTAATATCTTTCACAGT
Source organism: Lycorma delicatula (assembly GCF_047948215.1). Classification (NCBI taxonomy): domain Eukaryota; kingdom Metazoa; phylum Arthropoda; class Insecta; order Hemiptera; family Fulgoridae; genus Lycorma; species Lycorma delicatula. Next base: position 116,219,598 of record NC_134458.1, read on the forward strand.
TAGTTTCAAAAGTAGTCTACAGTACACCCAAACAGTGGTCTCATACCAAAAAATAGATTGTTTTAAAGTAGGAGCATTTGCTAACTTTCATTTTTCTATTTTTAACTGTCGAAAAATTATTTAGCAATTGCCATTACTTTATTAACTCTGCATGCGTGTATGTATGTATGTATGTGTGTATGTATGTATGTGTATGTGTGTGTGTGCGTGTGTGTGTGTGTGTGTGTGTGTGTGTGTGTGTGTGTGTGTGCGTGCATGTGTGTGTGTGTGTGTGTATATATATATAAACAAGTAATAATAAACATGTAAACATATGCACTCTAAAAATGTACATAGTGACATTACAGTATATGTTAAGCCATCCTAGCAAAATTACAAAGGATCATATTGCAACAGACAACTTTTACTAAAGAAATGCAATATTGACTCAAATGCCACCCAAACACATAAACATCATGAGTGCACGTGCATGTGTGTCTGTGTATTTTTTTTTATTTAACAATATTATTTCATTTGATATTCTTAAAACCACAGCTTAACAATTTTAAACAGCAATTCAAATTAACAGGAAAAACAGATGATTATATCCATTATTACCAAATAAATGAATGAATATTTAAATACTTTTCACTGACCTATAAGCATGTTCAATACATAGTAAAAAACACAAAAAACCAATAGTAACATAAATAACCTTATAGTCAAGCACTTAGTATATAGATTAAAAACATTTTTTTTTCTTTTTTAATTATTGTAATGCAACTATAAATAATTATAAAATACATTGTTATAAGAGTAACTTATTTGAAAAATGTTCCATTGCATTTCAAACTTTCCATGTTCCTATAGTATAAAAAATCATTAAACAAAATGACTGAATTTATATAAACACAAAACCATGTGTAATAATGATAAATATGATAACCGCAGAATTTATAGAATAATTTTTAAACAGCGCGTTGAAGCAAGATAACACTTTAATATTATTAAATATTTAATGACTTAACTTTCAAATTATGTATTTTATTTTTATCAAATGTTATTTCTGTCAACTGTTGTCTAAATGGCTTGTCTTAAAAATGGTTAGGAAAACCCTTAATATTGTGAACAAATAATAAGTTCAATTTATTTTTTTGTCTTTGTTTTAATTCTGTGTATTTATTAATTTTATATCACTCTAGTACATTAAGATCTTGGTTTATGGTTTAGTGTGGTGTGTAAAAACATTTTATGTTGGGATTAATATATGTTTCAATGAAGTAATTGCAAAATTCAATTCTGTTATTGTGTATAGTGCCTGTATGTATCCATTGTATTTGTGGATGAATGTCTACCCAGTCTTTCTAATATAATATTTACTACAATCACTATACCATAGCGTAAAATTATTTATATATAATATTACTTCTAGAATTCTTTTAAAAAAATATTTATTGAAAATAATTTTTCTTTATATAAATCTAAAAATGTTTCAAGTTTATTCTTAAAATTGTAATTAGTTCAGTAATTATAAATATTAATCAGATTTTTATATTATTGGTTTTAAAGTAGCTTTGTATTGTTTTTATTAAAAAAAACACACAGTACATAATACACCTATATATTTATAAGCTTCCAGCAAATAATTTCTAAAATAATAATTTACTATTTTCATAATAATAAAAAAATATATTATTATTAATACAAATACTTACAAAATAATGCAACATAATGCAAAAGATAGTAAGAATATTTGTTTTTAAAAGAAAACAGATTTTTATGACTATAAGAACAGATGAGTAACAGTATTAAATGAAAATAAACAATTTACAATAATATAAGCATGATATTGCAAACAACAACATGATATATAAATGATGTACTAAATAGATGCATAGACAGGAATAGAAATAATAATTCACCCTTCATTATCAAGGCTTACAGATTTTTGTATCCAAACAGATTAATAAATAAATAATAATATAATAATATTTATTAAAGAACATAATGGTACATGGGTACTCAGTTTTAAGATATAAAATGAAAAAATTAATTCTATATTCAGTAAAAAGAATGCTTAACATAACTAAAATAATGCCAACAAAATTAAAAAAATAAATAAACATATAATCGAAATGTAATTTTAATATGAATTCAGCTCAAAGACAGCATTTTAAACATAATGTACATTTAACCAACCCAAATGAAATGAGTACCTTGCTTCATAGATAGAGGAAGTTGAAGGGGAATGTGGGATGATGTTGATTTTTATATCTGCTAGTGATCACATTAAAGTTTAAAGCATCACGATGTTTGATCACATTAAAGCATTACATTACAGTAAAGTTTATTTTATAGAAAATATAAAGACAGAAAGACAATCATGTTGCAGTCTGTCAGGAATTGTTGAATTATACAATGAGGACACTATGTTCATTGAGTGAATCATAAATAAACAAAATATGGGTCTATGGATTTGTCGGAGACCAAATTCCAATTGTCATAACAGATAATCTAATCTTTAGCAAGACGAAAAAAAAGCTTATCAGGTCAGATCAAATCAAATTCATAAAGGCGAAAAGTTCTCAATAAAAGTTGTGAGCATTTGCAGTACCTATAATTTAAGTCCTTAAACGTTGAATTTTGTTAATTAGTTACTGCAAAAATGCCGAAAAACAATTAAAATGGCCGATTTTTGCAAAGCCAATATTTATTGCAAAATTTGCTTCTTTACTTTTTTTTTTAAAGTTAGCTCTTGGAATTCCGAATTCAATGAGTGGTTACACAAGAAAATTGGTTTATTCGTTGCTGAGATATTGTAATTTGTTTATAAAAAGACTCTTCAGGCATCTGTAATTACTTTAACTTTTAAGAACGTTTGCGTGTCCATTTCAAGTGCAATATATTCTTCAAGACTTGTACTTTCAAGTGGGGAAAAAGTTTAGACCAAAAATTAAAGTAAAACTTGTTTAAACTTCTTCGAAAAAATGAGCGTGCTCGGGCGGTTGTCATCGAGGAGGAAGCGGTTCGCGGCAGTAACGCGCGAATAAAGCTGAATTCGTAACATCAATAAAAACATCGCTCTCTCCGCGAATTTTTGGACGTACTTCAATTTTTTTATATGCGACGTCCAGTCGCATACTAATTTTTTTGTCAAAAAAATCCCTATTGACTGGACTATGAGCCAGCCTCTTCGACACATTAATAAATTCAAAATTAAGTTTCTTTTAACACTATGTATACTTTGCCAGAAAGTTTTATAAACTAGCTTTTAAACAGTTTAGATAGGAAATACGTTAGAAAAGTTTAATTAAAAAATCTGACATATTTTAGTGCCTGACATTACACAGATGGAATACAACTACTAATAGCCTAAAAAAAATTAAACAAAAATGAGTCCAGATGTTATTAAGTACAAATGTAAAGGACCATGTACAAAAAGAAAAAAATAATTCTGAACAATATTAATCCATATCTCCTCTGGTAGAATTCTGGTAAAAACATGAACTACAATTCTGAGTTGTAAGTAGAAAGTAAAAATTATAAAAAGTTTACATTTATTTATTGAACATTTTCTGTTTATTTTACTTGTAAAAATTTTAAACAGATATATCATACTAAACAATCTCCAAACATATGGCATTATTACATAATCATTGTTTGTTTAAATCACTCTCCTCCTAATCTACTGTACAGCATCGGTCTTCAGCTGAGATGTAAACTGCACATGTCTTAATGGCCTAAAAAACTGCCAGCAATAACTTCAACTGGAATCAAAGGGTAGTAATAGCAGTATTAATGTCTCTAATGATGACTTAAGTAATAAAAATAATTTTCATAAAAGCAGAAAAATTTTTAATCTATTTTGGTTTCTCATTAAGTTTATAATTTAAAATAATTTAGGATTTTTTAATAATAAATATACAACTTATTTTTCTCAGAAAAATTAGAAGACCCAGCTTCCCATAATAGATACTTCAATTATTAGATTGACTATGGAACCTTTCTTTTTCTGTTTAGCCTCTGGAACCACCGTAAGGTATGACTTCAGAGGATGATATACATGTATATGAATGTAAATTAAGTATAGTCTCGTACAGTTTCAGGTCGACCATTCCTGAGATGTGTGGTTAATTGAAACCCAACCACCAAAGAAAACCGGTATCCACGATATAGTATTCAAGTACATATAAAAGTAGCCTGTACTAGAATTTGAACCTTAGAACTCTTGACTTCAAAATATCAGCTGATTTGCGATGATGAGTTCGCCACTACACCAAGGGACTATGGAACCAAGGAATAGATAAAGGAATCTTAAGGAATTTTCTGTCTTACCAAGAGCCCAGAAATAAATATGTATTAATCAATGCATACTTATTAAGCATGCAAAATAAATAAATTTCTAGCATTTTTTTTAGATCATCTATATGTTTTAATAGCAAACTTCAAAAATAAAAAATAAGAATTTTAATTTAATGATAATCATAGGATCATTTTATTTTGAACTGGAATATATACTGGACTAGATTAAATACTGGTTTCTTAAAAAAATTACCTAATGGTTCTAATTCCTTACAACAAAAATTTCTTGTTATCTACTGTGAATTCTATATTACTTTGTTGAACCAGATTCCACAAAAAAAATTAAAATTTTATATAAATAGTATCAAAGTTTGTAAAAGTTTTTATTACATATTTTGACAATTTTTTTAGGTTGGGCGTTATCCACATATCAATTTAAAAATATTTGTTGAACACTTTCTTTATATTTTAATTCTAAAATGATATTATGTATAAGAATAATTATTGAAAATTTCACTTTGAATTTAGTTAGCCATTAAATGTTGTTGGGAGAATGACACTTACTGGATCTCTCAGAGGGAATAGATATGAAGGCATAGCAGGCAGTATAACACAATTTTTGGTCAAAGCAAAGTAAATTAGCTATTGTATTAAGCAAACAATATATTCTACACAATTGTAACGATGAATAGAAGATTCTTTTTAGAACAGACTCATGAAAAATTTAAAAATAATATTAAAACTAACAATAAATACCATTATACACTAATTACAAAAATAGAATATTAATGTAATTTTGATGTTAAGTAAAAATCATGATAAGATAATGAAAAAGAGAATATTGTAAGTAAATAAATATCAGAATAAAACAAATTTAATAATGAATGTTATCAGTTTATTACACTAGGGTATTGATATATCAATAATTATTTCATTTATCATTATAAGAGATAAATTATAACTACATAATAGTTACAATTATTAAAATTAAGCATTATTATACTACTTGAAAATAATATTACATAATACATTAATATCATCTTACTTGTTCCAAAAACACACTGAAATTCTGGTTGTCTTGTGACCTGAAAATAAGAGCACTTTATTAAATTAACACCAGAGCTAAATATTATCTCAAACACAAAGGACATGCTTCCACACCATAAATATGAAAAGTTAGATACTAAAATTTAAAATAGAATAAGTAATATTCATTTTAATTTTATTCTATAAACTGTTTTTGTATAATTACAGGAAATACCTCAGATAAAATGATGAACAAAAACGATTCATAATTTTGTAAATGCAACAAAAGTTAACTCTGTTTATGTATTATTTTTATACATTATGCAGTTTACATAGTGTTCCATGAAAAAATATAATTTCAGGAAGTCATAGTAAACAAAAATTGGAAATTTTATATACTGTAGGTCTGGAAATGCTTTGTTTTCAAGTCAGATCTATGAAAATTTTTACTCCGATTTCTGTTTCAAAAAATTGATGATAACATATGTATCTTTAATTCAAAATTATTTTTTTTAAATGTGTTCCAGAACTTCATCTCCAATAGTTTCTAAGAAAATTATTGTAAAGCTGAAAAAATTATAGTCAAGAAATTGTTTTTTTAATTCAGTATAAATTTATTTAGTTAAATTGCCAATAAATAAATAAAATTGAATTTCTCAAACAGATAAAATTTGTTGAGCATTTAATACTGTAAAAACAAAAGTAGTCTTCTAAAAACAAATAAAATTTTAAGAAATCTGACTTTTATTTTTAAAAAATGCTGATAAATATTATAATTTTAAACCCACAAACCTTTATAATTTTTCAAAAAATATAAAAACTAATTACTCAAAATAAATAAAAATGGATGAAAATTAAATAAATGACGATTTTAATAAATAAAGTTGTTAATTAATTAAGTTACCTTCTAAAGTAGGTTATAATATTTTTATACCTAAAACTGAATTTAAAAATTAAATTATTTGAGAATTTTTTTTCATAATTTGGCAGTATAAGCTGATCAATGATTAAGTTTTAGGTATTATATTTGAATAACTTTATAAGCTTATAGAAGTGAATGCAGTATAATCTGTGCATATCAAAACCAAAAATGCCTTTACAATTTTCTAATGAAGAATACAAAGATAAAATTTTTGTTTATGGATTTTGTAGAGGAAGAGTGCTACGAAGATAAAATTTTTGTTTATGGATTTTACAGTGGAAGAGTGCTAACTGCACATTATGAATATCATGAAGGGTTTCCAAAAAAAAGAACTCAAACTGAAAGTCCTTTTTTTACTTTGGTGTTTTACTGTTTACTTATAATTTATTCACTTCTATCACCTTCATTATTCTGTAAAAGACAAAAAAAAATCCTGTATCATTGAAGAATGATTACATGTTCATCATAGCACATGGCTTAGTACTAGACAAATTTTCCACCAAACTGATTTCTCACACAATAAAATATGGTAATACTTTTTAAAAAAATTTTACCCTTTCCACATGTAGAAGTTCTCTAGCTACATCTAGCTACATCTAGAAGTTCTCTTGCATTACAATTTAATCTCTGTCACTTGACTTCAAAAAACTATCAAAAATAAGTTCTATTTTATTTAACAACAAATTTTTTTTTTAAGAAATGGAGTTATATTAAACAGAACCAGTCCTTTATTTATCCATCAAACCTTTTTTTATTTCTTTTTTTCCTTTATTGTTTATTGAAACCTATGCGAGGTTTCAGTATTTTCTGTTTTGGTTGGATTTCTATTAAGTTAGCAGATTAGTTAGAAGGAATTTCCTTTATATAGTGATTTGATTAGAATTATTGACTTTAATTTCTGGTCCTTAACTATTTTTTTCTATTTTTTGGGTTTAATTTTCTTTGAGATTGTATTCTCTTTTGATGTTTCATTAAAAGAAACATCAATGGAATTCTGAAAATCTACACAGTGTAATACAATCTGAATTCAGCAAAGGTTTCATGTTAACATTTGATATGGTATTACTGATGATAAAATTTTTGGAACATTCATTTTACAAAAACAACTTGGGAGAAATATGTATAAATTTCTTGCAAAATAACTTTCCTCTCTTTGAAAGATGTACCTACACCAAAAGATGGTAAATGATTTTTAAATGGAGGACCTTTATATTTTCATGAAACTATAAATTGTTTGAATATAGCTTATTTAAACAATTGGATTGGATGTGTCATACCAATTAATTGGCCTTTAGTGTCACCAGACCTAATACCATTGAAATAAATACTACTTGTCTAATCATGAAAACTTCACAATTAAAAAGTTAATTCAAGAAAAGAATTAGTGATAAGAATTTACAACACTGTTGAAATTATACAAAACAAACCTGATATAAAATTGGGCCATACAAGGAATTTTGTATTTTGTAAAGTATAATACAAATTTTCTGTAAACTGTGACAATATATTTTTAATAATATTTATTATGGTATCAAGTAATTTTTTTATCATTAATTTTGAGTATTTAATTTTGCTTTATAATTTTTTCAGCAATATCAGAAATAATTTTGTTTAGTTGAAAATTATTACTTTTTTCTGCATCATTTTGGTTTGTTTTATTTTAAATAAAAGTCAAATGTCTTAAAGTTTTATTTTTTTCAATTAACTTTAATCAATTTTCTAAAAATAAAATTCTCTATAAATTTAATTACAAAGTTTACTTGTTTACTGAATTTAACAAATTAAATGTACATTAAACCCTAAAATAGTATGTTTTTCAAGTAAAGTGATTTTGACTGCAGCAATTTTTTCTGAAACTGCTGGAAATAAAGTTCTGGGACCCAATCTTTTTTTTTTTTTATTTGTCAGGTCAACAAAAAATATATAAAACTGCCAATTGTTCCCCACAATTTATGTATGAAAAATTTCAGTGTAGTCTAATTTTAGCATGGGAATAGAAATAAGGGCCTAATGTATCACTAGCCATAATTTGTGATTCTGGTGATGATGAGTGGAAACATTTTGAATCAAATTATTAAAACATTATATTTATTAATTTTGGTTCTGTTTGTTTTTTGAAGTGTATAGTTAAAATTTACATTACCAATTATCACGGACAAAAACAGAGTAAAAAGTTAAATTATTTGGGGTGATAATATCATTTCATAAAAGAAAGATATTGCTCGTCAAAATTTAGAAAACTCAATTGACACACATACTCAATTGACATTGAGTATCTGGAAAATATTATGAGCCTATATTTATTTTTGGTATTGTATTTTGTACATTTCCATTACAAGTTTACATTGATGACAGTTCATTTTTAAAAACAGTACTGTTTTGAAAACTAGGAATATAATAGGAAAACACAATCTTAGAGATGTAACTTACAGTTATTTTTTTAAATAAAAACAATAATTTTTATAAACACTAAGCTCTCCCCTTTGTATCAGATTACATTATTCCAGATAGAGATGGAATAACCTGAAATATAAACTCAACATTCTGGTATAATAATCTGCTCTTTTTCTGATTTGCCTCCGGAACCACCATAAGGTATTACTTCAGAGGATGAATGAGGGTGATATATATGAATGAAGTGTAGTCTTGTACAGTCTCAGGTCGTCCATTCCTGAGATGTGTGGTTAATTGAAACCAACCACCAAAGAACACCGGTATCCACGATCTGGTACCAATATAATAATATGGATTTTTTTTATAATAAAATTATTCTGATTTATTTTAAATCATAAATATTATTATCTGTTAAGTAATAATATTATTGTTTTAGTTATTTTATAATAAACTACAAAGAAGAATTTAATTATGAAAACAACTAACTACTCAGTATATTATGAAAACAATCAATTTTTTTTTTAGAGCAGGTATATTCAATCTCTTTTTTCATTAATTTTTTTGGATTTTGGTCTTGTGTAATCTATAATTTTCAAATTTACATGTGCTTGTATTTTTTTCAGAGATTACTTTGGAAGTGGGTGTCAGAGTTGCAGCCCTTAATACTGGTTAATTTTTCCCCCAATAAAAGAAGGTTTCTTAATAAACTTTCTAAAAAGAAAAGTCTGCTAGCATCTTTTTGGTATGAAGGCACTTTCTTTCATTAAGATGTATCTGATCATCTTAAAGTTTCATTCTCCCTGTTTCCTACTTCCTTCTTTCTATTTCTTTTACAATCATTAACATTTCTTCTATATTTGTCAATTTTATAAATTTTCTTAACATCCCTTTAGTTTTTGCTTAAAAAATTCTCACACTTTCTCTCTAAATTCCCATTTTGACTGTAATGTAGTGAACCATCATGGGTTAAGTATTTATTTTTTCCTTTTTGTAAATCTGATAGAAAATATTCCTTTTTAGCTTTCTGTCACTTACATGCAGTGATAGTGCATGGAGCAACAAGAGAAATATTTTTGGAATTGCTCTTTTTTTTTTTAAAGTAAGTTCTATTTATGATTTTAATTTTATGTGTTCTGTAATCACAAATGCTTATTATTTTGTTTTAGAGCTTTGTCTGAAACCAACTTATTTTTCAATTCTGGACATAAAATCACAGACCAAAATTTTAATATCTTTTCTGGATCATTCATATTTTTTTAAATTTAATTGCAGAAGGGATTTCAAGTAAATTAGCTGTTTCTAATCTAACTTTAACTAAATTATTAACTTAAAGTATTTCTAATATTGATGATTAGCTTTGTCACTTTCAATCCTGGAAATGCAAAGCAAATTACCTTAACCCTGGTCCTAGCCCTAACTAAAACCATAACTGACCCCAATACTTAGAAAGAGAAGAATTTACAACAGGCAATTTTTTTCTGTTTTCTTTATCTAATTTCTTATCTATTTATGGAAAAGTAACTATCAAACAAGGCGTATATTCCATTCATAAATAATTTCATCTTTTACTACTTTTATCTGTATAGTAAAGAAATTTTTAAACGAGCACCATTTAATAATATATTCTTCAAAACAAGTATCTTACATTACTTTTTTTTCACAATTAATAAACACATTGATATTCCAATCTATGGTTTTGTTTAACTTGGCCCAGATCATTAGATCTTATCATATTACACACTACAATCACCTTTAAATTTATTATAAAATCTAAAGACTTACATTTAGTAAATCTTTAGATTTATTTAAAGTAATTAAATAAATATATTTTTATATATTTATTGTTTTTTATATTTATATATTATATAATATTTATAATATATAAATAAATATATTATATATTTATTTTTTTTTATTTGTTACACAAATCTGTAACTAAGTCTGCTCTTAAATTTCATTTAGTAGAGATTAATTATTAAACTTTATAAGTTAACTATAACTTCATTAGTTAAACACAGAGTAATTAATTAATTAACATTTTAATTTTTCCTTACAGTATTGTTTACATTTTTAACACTTACTTTTTTCTATCTTTACGAATTATTAAAAAAGACTCAGGTACTTATTGTTTATACTGTACTCTACTGAAATCCAACATAACCTTTGTACGCAACTCGATACGATAAAACTTATATACGTATAACTTACTGCATATAATTTTTACTTCCTTGTACGAAGTAAAGGAAGTATCATGAAGCGAAATAACTCGGTTTTCAGATTTCGACGGAAATACCCATTTTGACCATCCCTGAGTCCGTTTTGACAAGTTTCGGCGTGACGTCTGTATGTATGTACGTACGTATGTATTTTGCATAACTCAAAAACGATTAGCCGTAGGATGTTGAAATTTTGGATTTAGCACTGTTGTAACATCTAGTTGTGCATCTCTCTGTTTGATTGCAATCGATTAAACCAAAAGTGTCCAACAAAATTTGGATTTTGGACTTTTTCTTAACTTCAGTAATTAACCCTCATTAACTTTAACCCGCTTTTCAACGATATATCATAAGTGGTTCTTATTTTCATTAGTTTCAGAGTTATAACCAAATGAAACTTAAATTAATGAAATATGTGGTTCTTAGAAGGGAAAGGCACATCGGTTCGAATCAGACTTCCATCTCCTTTTTTAATTTATTTTATTAACTTTTTTTTTAAATTAAATATATTTATTTATTAATTATTAACCCGTGATTGTAAAAATATTTTTACAATAATTAATAAATCAATAATAAAATTTTAAAAAAATATGAAGAAAAAAAACAGAAGTTATTAGTGAAATAAAATTTTATGCACTTTTAAAAATGTGTATGTGTAATTTGGTAGGCATTATTACATATGTTTATATGTAATAAATTTGGCGAAACATCTGATTATTTAATATTAATTGAAAATTATAATTTAGAATCATATTATTTTTTGATTTTCTAGTTTAATTTCTGTTTAATTTTATTTAATTATTCTGGACTTTTAATTTTATCGGCATTAAAGTTAACTACAGAGTGACTGAAAAATAGACCCTCACAAGAACAACATATACACTGAGACATACATGCTTTAATAAATTGCCAAAAATTCTTATCTTTTAGTTCATTATTCCTCTGATATTGTCGGACAATATTCTCCCTAAGTCGGAGTTGATTATCATTTTGTATATTTGTTTTTTGATGGCAATCATTTAATTGCTCTTTGGTACAATATATTTCTTCTGATCTTAATTTGTGTACACGTTCTCTAGTTTTCACATTTTCTCTTTCTTTATATTTATCATGTTCGCTTAATCTTTGTATCTTTCTTTAGTTTTAACGTTTTCATCCTCTTCATATTTATCATCTCTTAATATTTTTATTATTACTTTTGTTTTAACATTTTCTTCCTCTTCATATTCATCTTCTTGACGTTTTTTTGAAATATATTTCTTCACGTTATCTTTATTTTTATTTTTCATTTTTGATTATTCACCAAATAATCCAATAATAAAAACTGAATATTTTACACCGTAAGGTCGAAATTAATATTTGTAACCAGTATACAGGAGTTCACTACACGGAATAATTTTATTATTATTAACTTTTATTTATACGACATACCAGAAATCTGACACTTTTGTTAATCAGAAACTCACGAAGATATTAATAATAATGATCTAGTAAAACGAGTAAAAAGGGACTTTTACTCTATCCTAATGTTTCATGTAAGATTGTTGAATTAATAATTGTATAAATATTTGATGTTAATAAAAACTAATATTTCAGCAATTGTGTAACTGTCCACTTTCTCCAAGAATTGGAGGATCGTATCTCACTTTAAAATGAAATAAGTTTAAATGAACTGCAGCAAAAAATGTGTATATGTAATTAAATAGGCGTACGAGGAAGTCATGTGATGTCCACATCAGATTTTGATTTTTAACATTAAGCAGAGGAGGTTAGCGAGCGTAAGTTATGTTTGATTAGATTATGTTGATTATCATAATATCGCGCACATATATCAACATAACCTATGCTCGATAAACTCGTCTAATTAACGTTAAACATACAAATCATATATATTTTACCTATTTAGGTCGCCAGTAGAAACGAATTTCGTGTAAGAATGACTCAAAAGTATAACCTCAGTAGGGGTCCCGTATAACCGATAAGTACCAAGACACATAACAATAATTATTTATTGTATACAACCAATGATTAAAACATTTGTTTTATTTTGGAATGAATTTATAAATAATTAATTATTTAAATATTTTCCCTTTGAAAATGAATGCCAGACGCCTTTCTACATGTCTGTGCACCCTTCACTAGACGCATAGTATATATTCATAATCATATTTATTTGTTATATTTTACTTACAGATCAGCCATGATATGTTCTAAATCACTTTTGTTAATAATATCACTTTCTGGACTACAATTTTCCATCCTAAAACAAACAGAAAAGAATTATAACATTAATTCTTTAGGTTAAAAAAAATTGGTATAATATGTATAAGTCCAACTTACTGTTACCAATTAATAAATAAATTAAAACCCATATTCAGAAAATTACACAAATAAACCAGAGTGAAAAACATGTGTAGTAAGTAATCTACTTACGGATAATACGGATTTGAATACTAGATCGTAGACCCCGGTGTTCAATAAACCACACATTTCAGGAATGGTCGAACTAAGACTGTACAAGACTACACTTCATTTATACTCATACACATCATCCTCATTCATCCTCTGAAGTAATACCTGAACGGTAATTCCCGGAGGCTAAATAGGAAAAAGAAAAGGTAATCTCCAAACCTTCATGTTTCAACCATAAATTTCCTTTGGTAGCATGGAATCCATAGAAAAACCAAGATTGGGAAAATGATGGCATAGAAACTCATTGCAGAGAAAATTGAGGACGGGATTTTGAGTATTAACTGTGATGGATTACAAATAAAATAAAGGTAAGATTACACATACTTCTGTTTGAACATTGATAGATGGAAGAATAAACCAAAATAATTGTATAAGAAAAGCAAACACTTTATAATATTCAATAAATAATGTTATTGTTATAAGAGAAGTGGGTATTAAGGCTAAGCTATGTTAATGTGCAGTTCAGGTAATTAGAATAACCTAAATATGAGGTCTGTTCAGAAAATAACCGTACATTTTTAATAACGTACCAACGGAGATATTTAGTGACGTGCGGTTGTTAGCTTGTGTTCCGCATAACCACCTCCGTAACCACATGTTCTAGGATTGTTGATATCTTTCTCATTTAGTTTTCGTGATATTGTTATCTGAGTGCATCGTGTTTAAGCGTTAGTTGCGATTTTCAGGAGCAATGGTACAACGGAAAATTTTGCGTGAAACCAGGAATAACTTTCACAGAAACGTTTCAGCTTTTGCAAAAAGCTTATGAAGATGATGCTCTGATTCGTACGCAATGTTATAAATGGTTTTCACGATTTAAAAGTAGTCGTCAGTCAATTGAAGATAACCCTCGACCAAGAAGGCCTTCGACTTCAACTGACAACACCCACGTTCAAAAAATCAACGATATGGTGCGTGCAAATCGCCAACTGACTGTCAGAGAAGTTGTAGAAGAGGTTATCATCTCGATTAGATTATGTCATGACATTTTCACCGAAAAATTGAACGTGCATTGAGTTGCAACAAAATTTGTTCCTCGTTTGATAATCGAACAGTAGAATTTTTCGATTTTAATGAAATTGTGCATTTTGAATTCTTGCCTCAAGGTGAAACAGTGAACCGTGCGCACTATCAAGACGTTTTATAACGGTTACGTGAAAAAATCCGCAAAAAGAGACCAGAGTTGTGGCGAGAAAACTTTGGTTCCTTCACCGTGACAATGCGCCCGCACACTCAGCTTCGTCAATTCGTCAGTTTTGTACCAAAATCAGATAACTGTCCTCGTTCAGCTTCCTGCTCTCCAGACCTGGCTCCTTGCGATTTTTTCTTATTTTTTAAATTAAAATCAATGATGAAAGGATGCAGTTTTGAGACTATTGATGATATTAAAGCAAATCCATTGTGGACCTTAAAGGCCATTTAAAATGAAGCTATCCAGGTCTGTTTCATGAAGTGAAAACACCGCCGGGAAAAGTGTGTGAATAGCAGAGGGGAGTACTTCAAGGGACAAGGATCAATAATATGTAAAATTAATAAAGATTAAAAAAATAGAGTTCGGTTATTTTCTGAACAGACCTCGTATTCACATGACTAGTGACGTGGTTTCTTTAGAGAATTGCTAAAAGACATTATACTGGAAACTCATCAGTAAAGCATATGTTAAAAATGGTATCTGCGATTCAACTTTTAGAGAAAAGATAGCTTAAATGTAACAAATGCATGTTCAGGAAAATCAGATATTTCCTGAAAGTAAGGCTTGAAGTTGTAGAATATAGGAAACTAGAATAAGCTAGGTAAAATTAATTCATTTTTTTTACTCTGTATATTTTATTTGAGTTGCCCTGTTTCGTCAAAACAAATGAATTATTAAATTTAATATATTTTCAACTCATTTAGTTAATGGCTATGACTTGTAAAATTACCATGATGTTGTCAATATCATTAAATGTGTGTGCAGTTTCGATGGTGATTTGTAAGGCTAGTTTGAGTTAAGAATGGGTTCAGAGTCCTGGGAAAAAACAGTAAAGCTGCATTCCGTATACGAGATGGTTCCATAACATCTTAGTAGAAACTTGAAACTAAAGAGTCCAAAAGTAAGAAAAAATACCATTGCCCAAAGCCGTGTTTAATACATCAGTAATCACTACTGTACATTTATCACTTTATATATATCTGTCTGTATATGTGTGTGTGTGTGTGTGTGTGTGTGTGTGTGTGTGTGTGTGTGTGTGTGTGTGCGCGCGCGCGCGCGCGCGCGCTCGCAAAACCATAAAGGAGCCATGTATTCAGATATCTGAAAAGAACTTTTGTTAGCTTACATCCAAATATTCGAAAAAAGGTTGCTTTTTATGAAAACCTAACCACTAATCTTTCATACTGATAAAAAAAAAAGGCTGCAATAAAAATGACTTTTCTATATAAAATTTCGGCTTTAAAATTCTGCACTATCCTAAAAATACAAAGATGAAATTAAAAATTGAAAAGTAAAAATATTTTTTTTAAACATTAAGGCTGGTTTAATAACACTAGTCAACAAAAAATATTTTTTCGTGTATCTGGAATCGTATATGGTGCGTTCAACTAATTTTGGTGTGCTGAATTCAAAACTGTTATCAGAATTTGTGTAATGCATCACGTTTTTAGATACATATGATTCAGACGTACGATTTATTTACTAGTAATTGTATAATCACTGTCAAATCAGTATTTTAAAAAAATTATTATTTACGTGTATTCATTTAAAATTTGTTTAAATCAAATTTTTATTTATTCAAACACAGATAAATTGGAATACATTGATACAGTTTTTAAATAACAATTTCTAAAAGTCTAAATCACTGAAAATGTCATTAAAATAACACTTTTTTAAAGTTTAAATCACTGAAATTGTCTTACCTTTAATTTTTAAAATACGAGTACGATGAGAAACCTTTTCGCTTATACGATGTTTGATCAGTTTCTCTAAACAAAAACCAACAATAGTCACCCACCTTCCTTGGTACCAATGTTCCATGGATAGAATATCCTTATGGAAAACGCTCTCCTTGCTCATCACTGATAGAGTACAAATTTTCGGGAAAATTAGATGGGGGTGTAGGAAATGAATTTTTAACGACATTCTACATACTAAATGGTTGTAGTTTTCTAACAGCTTATTAACCAAAAAAACATAGTTTTCATTTCTTCTGTTGCCCAAGAAACCACCAACAACATCTTTGAAGAACTTCCATGCAGCTAGTTCATATTTGTTAAGTTTATCGTCAAACGTTGGGTCTTTAAGCAGTTTCTTGATCTGCTAACCAATAAATATACCCTCCTTGGGCTTAGTATCACTCAATTTAGAAAAACTTATTTTTAAATAATTAAATCCTGGTTCATCTTATTCTAATGCCTTTAAATATTTTTCATGAGTCGAGTTTTATGTGAAGTGGCGCCAGTATGATTTTATCACTCTTAATTAATGATAAATGCTTTACATTTTTTTACCAACCACAAAGTTCTGCTACAATGGCCAGTTCTTTACCTGGTAATGACTGTATTACAATTATACCAAAGACAAAGAAAATCACAATATTTCGTAAACTCACCTTGTAAACCAAGAAGTAACGCAATAACTTTCAGGTTACTGCAAACTTGTCACATATGCTCTTTGTATTTTATTTCTTCTAATATTGATGCCGTAGTTTCATACGTTTCTTTCATGTCGACTGCATGAGATAATGGAATGGGTGGCTGTTTGTTACCATTATGCAATAAAACTGCTTTCATGTTAAAATTAGAAGAGTTAATAAAAAGACGCCATCCTTCAGGAATATACTGAATTCCACGGTCTTTCATCAGGCCATCGACATCAGTACAAACGCACAATGAATTTTTCATAGTAAAATAAGTTGAAAGAGTTTTATTTCATGTTCTACACGTAGTAACTTTTGTTTTTTTCAGTCAAAAGATTCCACTGTTGCAGTCTAGATGCCAGAAGTTCAGCTTGCTGCTTTGATAACTTTAAATCGCGAACTAAATCATTAAGTTCATGTTGTTGAATTAAGTGAGGAGATTTCTTATCAAATATAGGAAGAAATTCTTCAACATCTCTGTATCATCTGCTTCATTTTCAGATTGTTCTTCTAGCAATGTCGGATTAGATAGCGGTACAGGTACAGGTAAGTCTCACCGTGTGGTACCGGCTTTAGAGCTGAGGATACATCTGTATATTTTTTAACTTTCTATTTTTGGATAAAAATCCAAATATATTTGTCATACAATGTAGCAGTCAGTGAAGTGGTCCTTAGGTTCATGCCAAATCACCGGTAAGCAAACGGCATGGCTCATCGTTTCCCTTTCAACCATTCCGTTAGAGTTACTGAACACGATATGCAAATAACATGAGGCGCCCAAATTTTATCTTCATCCCCGAGTGCACAATCAAAATAAAATTTATATCGTTTTTGTCAATTCTGTAAAAAGAAAATCAAGTGTACTTGTTCATAAAAATAAAATATCCGAACATGGTGAAAACATTTAATGAAAATTATCCAATCAAAATTGACTACAGCTGGAATAATTTACTGAATATAACTGATTTACTGCTGGAAAAATGATTAGGTTAGACAAAATATGAAAGATGCAATTTCAGAGATCTTTAGATGGCCAACTTTTAAAAATAATTTTGATAAAATTATTTATTTTGATAAGAATAGCGTTAAGAGAGTAGTAGATAAAATTAAAGACTATTTGTTTGGGTCTGGTGAAAAAGAATCAGTATATCAAACCATTTAAAAAATCTTCCCTCCAGTTTATTTTCAATACAATTAAAATATCTTCTTTTACAGAAACAATATTATTCCATCGATGAATTTTTAAACACTAATTAAAAGATAAGGTACTTGTTTGTTATCGCACCGCCACTTTTTTTTTATTCAACTTCTTCAGATTTCATGAGAAAATGAATAATGCTTATTTTAGGTGAACAAGTACATTTTTTTTTATTGAAATATAAAAATTACAAAACATTTTATATTATGTTGATTCCTTGTACTGACGAATCGTACGTATATAAACATAACCTAACTAAACATAACTTTTTTCCCCCAGTTTAGCCTCGGGGAATCACCGTCAGGTATTACTTCAGAGGATGATATGTATGAGTGTAAGTGAAGTGTAGTCTTGTACAGTCTCAGGTCAACCATTTTTGAGATGTGTGGTTGATTGAACCCAACCACCAAGAACACCGGTATCCAACATCTAGTATTCAAATCCGGATAAAAGTAACTACCTTTATTAGGATTTGAAAGTTGGAACTCTCGACTTCAAAATCAGCTGATTTGCGAAGACGCGTTTACCACTAGACCAATCCGGTGGGTAACCAAACATAACCTACGCTCGCTAACCTTGTCTAATTATCGTTACGTAGTGTAGAATATGCATATTTAACGTTAATTAGACGAAAATCGTTTTAAAAAAATCTGATGTGGTCACTATATGACTTCCTTGTACGCCTATTAAATTACACATACACATTTTTCGCTGCACTTCATTTAAACTTATTTCATTTGAAAGTGGGATACGTTCCTCCAATTGTATAATAAAGTGGAAAGTTACACAATTGCTGAAATATTAGTTTTTATTAACATCAAATATTTACAACTATTAATTCAATAATCTTACATGAAATATTAGGATAGATTAAAAGTCCCTTTAACATTAAGAGAAGGTGATAAATAAAGAGGAAAAAACCAAAAAACTGTTAAAACCAAGAAAAGAATAAAAAGATTAAGAGAGAATGATGAATAAAAAGAGAGAGAAAATTTGAAAACTAGAGAACGTGTACATAAATTAAGATCAGAAGAAATATATTAGACCAAAGAGCGATTAAATGATTGGCATCAAAAAACAAATATGCAGAATGATAATCAACTCCGATTTAGGGAGAATATTGTCCGACAACATCAGAGGAATAATGAACTAAAAGATAAGAATTTTGGCAATTTATTAAAGATCGGGCATGTATGTCTTAGTGTATATGTTGTTCTTGTGAGGGTCTATTTTTCAGTCACTCTGTAGTTAACTTCAATGTAGAAAAAATTAAACATAGATTCCAGTATAATTAAATAAAATTAAACTAGAAAATCCAAAAATAATACGATTCTAAATTTAAATTTTCACCAAATCTATTAGATATACACATACGTAATAATGCCTACTAAATTACATATACACATTTTTAATAGTACATAAAATTTTATTTCACTAATAATTTTTTTTTCTTATTTAAAAAACAAAATTCTATTATTGAATTATTAATTACTGTAAAAATGATTTTACAATCACGGGTTTATAATTATTAATAAATCAATATATTTAAATTTAAAAAAAATTATAATAAAATAAATTTAAGAAAAAGTTAAAAAAAGGAGATGAAGTCTGATTCGAACCGATGTGCCTTCCCCTTCTAAAATCCAAATATTTCATTAATTTAAGTTTTATGTGGCTTTAAATCTGGAACTAATGAAAATAAGTACCACATACGATATATCGTTGAAAAGCTCTGAATGAGGGCTTTTTACCGCAGTTAAGAAAAAGTTCAAAATCCATTTTTTTGGACACTTTTGGTTTAGTCGATTGCAATCAAAAAGGGAAGTGCACAACTGGATGTTACAACAGTGCTAAATCCAAAATTTCAACATCCTACGGCTAATCGTTTTTGAGTTATGCGAGTTACATACGTACATACATACATACAGACGTCACACCGAAACTAGTGAAAATGGATTCAGGGATGGTCAAAATGGATATTTCCTTTGAAATTTGATAACCGAAATTTTTCGCGATCACAATCCTTCCTTTACTTCGAACAAGGAAATAAAAAAACAGAATTTTCTGCATTCCATTCACTGCATATATGAAGACGTTGCCAAAAACTTTTCAATAGTACTTTGTGATTGTGAAGTATCTTTTATATGTATTATCTTAATGTATTTACTATTATTTCATGTGCTTACATTTTAAATAATTACTTATGAACTTTAATCACATTTATTTTTACTTCCTTGTACGAAGTAAAGGAAGTATTGTGATCGCGAAAAATTTCGGTTATCAAATTTCAACGGAAATATCCATTTTGACCATTCCTGAATCCATTTTGACTAGTTTCGGCGTGATGTCTGTACGTACGTATGTATTTTGCATAACTCAAAAACGATTAGCCGTAGGATGTTAAAATTTTGGATTTAGCAATGTTGTAACATCTAGTTGTGCCCTCCCTTTTTGATTGCAATCGACTGAACCAAAAGTGTCCAACAAAATTTGAATATTGGACTTTTTCTTAACTGCAGTAATAAGCCCTAATTGAGAGCTTTTCAACAATATATCATAAGTAGTACTTATTTTCATTGGTTACAGAGTTGTAACCAAACATTTTAATTAATGACATTTTTGGATTCTTACAAGGGGAAGGCACATCGGTTCGAATCAGATTTCATCTCCTTTTTTTTTTAATTTAAATATATTGATTTATTAATAATTATTAAATTCTGGCTGCAAAAAAATTACAATAAATAATAACTCAGTAATAACAATAAAAATATGAAAAAATTCAGAAATTATTAATGAAATAAAATTTTATGTACTTTTTATTTTAAAAAAATGTGTATATGTAATTTAACAGGCGTACAAGAAAGTCATGTGATGTCCACATCAGATTTATTATTTTATTATTAATAGTATATTTTGTATCCTGTTACAAGTTTCCCTTCATTTATCCGATCAAATGTTGGAACAGCTCCTTTTGTAAATTGTGTTATACCCATTCCTGATGTGATTTATGTAATGTATTATTTCAGTGATAAACATAATTTTTTTTTCCTAACATGCGATACATGATTTTATTCTGCTTTTTGATGCTGAAAAAGAATATGAACTCAGAATCTTTCTATCACCCACCATTTCTGAAAATTTTTTTAATTCTAAAGGATTTTTTTTCATTTTTCAACGTATAGTTAGCATTTTAAGCTCCTATATTGTATTTTTTAGCTCATTTTTTTATTGTTTAACTTTGTTAAAATAATTTGTAAGCTATAAATAAACAGTACTACACAAAGAATTAAATCATATCATAGTCACATATTATGACATCATACCTAATACTGAAGAGTGAGCCTTCACAGACAAGATTAATTATGTCTGTGCAGGTCAAAACATGTAGCTGAAAACACAGCTGTGTTGTTTTTATTAAGCACTGGAGTTAGCAATGAATTAATTTTGTTCAGTCTTATTGCTGCCTTATGTTTGTTAACAGTGTAGTGTCATAATGCCTCGAATTGTGTAAATGATGTGGAAACCTTTTATTATGTATGTGATGAGTTTACCATAAAATCAAATAGAAAAAACATCACACCTTTAATTAAAAAAGCATATCATTTGTACTTTCAGTGTAAAATTGGTGATCAGGATAAGACGTGAGCTCCTCATATAGTATGCACTAATTGTTCTGTATATTCAAGAGGATGGCTGAAAGGTACATGGAAGGCTTTGCCATTTGATTACCTATGATTTGACGTGAACCAAAGGATCATGTAACCAATTGTTACTTTTGTTTAATAAGTGTGTCTGGAATTTCTAAAATATCTAAACATACTGTAAAATATCCTTCATTGCAATCTGCAATCAGGCTTGTACCTCACAGTGAAATTATTCCAGTTCCTCAGCCACCTGTTAATGTATGTTTTGATAGCAGTGATGAAGAATCAGGCAGTACTGAAGAAGACAACAATGATTCTGATTTTGAATTATCTTCCGATAAGCCACATCTTATATCACAAGGTGAATTAAATGACAAAAAATGAAGCTGAACTGTTAGGACCAAAACTGCAAGATTTGAATTTACTTTTAAAAAAATACAAAAATTTTGGGCTTTCAAAGCCAATAAAAAGAACTTTTTCAGTACTTTATTGATGAAAATAATTTGGTTTATTGCACAAATATTGATGAGCTTATGTTGCACTTTAGGACAAGTTCATAAACCTGAGGTTTAAAGTGGTTCTACTACACAACGGTAACAATTATCCTTCGATACCAATCGCTTATGGTATTAATTTGAAAGAGACATACGATGTGATGAAAGATGGTCTTGAAAAAATAAATTGTAAAAGACATAGCTGGAACATATGTGGTGATTTGGAAGTTATAGCTATTTTGTTAGGCATGCAGTTAGGCTATTCTAAGTACATGTGTTTTCTTTGCAAATGACACAGCCGAGCTAGGGATAAATATTATATTACCAAAGAATGGAAGAAACGAAACAACTTAACTCCAAATGGGAAAAATATTATTAATGAGCCCTTAGCTGAATCCAAAAAATACTTTTACCCCCTCTACATATCAACCTAGGAATAATGAAAAACTTTGTAAAAGCAATGAAGAAGGATAGTCCTGGATTTTTATACATCAGGCAGAAATTTCTGAATGTAAATGAAGGAAAAATTAAAAAAGGAATATTTGTTGGTCCTCAAATAAGAGAGTTGGTCAAAGATGATGTATTTAACTCAATGTTAAATAATTTAGAAAGTGCAGCTTGGGCTTTATTTAAAGACATTTGTAAAACTTTCTCGGCAAACAAAAATTCGACAATTACCACGATACTGTTAATCAACTTGTTACTTCATACAGAACTATGGGGTGTAATATGTCTTTGAAAATACATTTCCTCCACTCACATCTGGATTTTTTCCCAACCTTGGAGACGTAAGTGATGAACACGGTGAACATTTCCACCAAGACATATCGGTGAAGAAAAGCCGCTATAAAGGGAAATAGAATACTAACATGCTTGCCGATTACTGTTGGACATTAATTCAGGATGTGCTTAAGGCTATTTATAAAAGAAAAGCATCAGCGAAATCATTCTAACACAGGTCATGCATATAAATTTTACAGATTTTAACTATATTTTCCCTTAATGTTTTTTGAAGTGTAATTTATTTAAAACTAAGGTTGATAGAAAAATTGTATTTACAGGTCTGTTATGTATGCAGAAAAGCAAAAAGCAATTCAAGGAATGGTATCACACTTAGAGAAACATTGAATTTTTTTTTTATCAGTGTTATATATTTATCAGAATAAAAGATTATTCATTTATATTTAACACAGCATCTACTGATATAATCTGTACAAAGCAAATAACAATGTATATCTAATTAAAAATAATAATAATTATTTTGAATGATAAATTTTGTCATTAATGAATAATAATTAAAATAATAGGGATTCTTAAGATGATTATATTAAATTTCAATCTTTTTTATCCTGGGTAAAATTACTAACAGCATCCTTACAATCTGAAGATTCAAAACATCTAGAATGTCCCATGCAAAAGCTTTCTGGAAATTGTAAGGTTTGAAGTTAGGAAAAACCCCACAACCATAATCACATCTAAAAACCAGTTTTCAAAATTATTAAATTTAAACAATAGTTGGTACAATTCATTAAATGCTTATTTTCATACTGGTTAATGACCACCATAGCTACCACATAAAGAGAAAAATCCTACTAATTACATGCAAATATATTTTTATCTTGACTTTTTAATTTTAGATTACTACAAATTTGAGTAGGGCTCTCACCTCATAGGAAGGTAAGAGCCACCCAAAAACTTCAATGTTTATGATGAAATAATGTTAGATATAAAGATAAGTACAAAGGCCCTTCAATCAGTTTTGAAGGGATTACCTAATAGGTAAAAACTGATCGCTATTAAAAAGATTTAAATAAATACAGAAGATTCAACAAGTAATTTGAAATGTAAACTCAAATTATGAACAGATAGAGAGAATATCAATGCAGTCAATCAAAAAACCCTACAAAAAAAAGAGAAAAAGAGTTAAAAAAAAATTAAAAATATTATATTTTTCCATTCATAACTACTAAAACAGTAACTGTAGACAAAAGAAATGAACTTTTACTATTCATAAGCCAAATAATAATAATGCATAATGTGTTTTTAGAACTTTGAACAGGTATAACAAATTAAAAGAGAACACTCCTAGAGGTTTGAAGATTTACCATGAGAAATAAACTGAAAATGTAGAAAATATGTTCCGAAATAAATAAAGAATAATTGCATTTAGAAAAGAGATTTGAAATCTACAAAAATGCTATTTTTTTTTTTAATTTCAAAATATAGTAGTGAAAATTTTTATAACAAAAATTTTAAACATATTAATTACGAGCTAGCTGTATTATTTAAGAGTACAGAAAATATAAAAATACTACTTAGGTTTCTTTTATCATATTTATTCCACTTTTATTTTGTTTTTATTCAGTAAGATCATATTTCAAGATAAATAATTATTACTTTAAAGGTTTTATTAACACCATATAATATTTGTAAGTTATTTCTTTTTGATAAAAATTGCACTCTAAATGAGAATATAAAATTCTTCATAATCGCTAATGGGTCATTCTCAAAAAAATTATTCTTGAAAGTGATGAAATATTAAAAAAATTATATGAAGTAACAATTTCACCAGTTACAATATTCAAAGAAGGTAAATTAATGCAATGATTGCTTCTTTTATAAAAGTAATATAAATTTGAAACTTGCAACAACTTTATTTTCTAATTACTAATTATTAATTTAATAAATGTAATCAAACCTTTAAAGAGTATAGCTATACTATACACCGTAGTCTTTTGATGATATTAAATAAGAACCGTTATAGCAGCGTAATCGAAAACATGTAAGACGAAACCAATATCGATCTCAGCGTATACCTATTATTAAATTTATCACAGTAACAGTTGGTCACAATCATGAATATCTCGTGTTGTCGGCCTATCGGAGTTGAAATTCAGTACATGCTTTCAGTGCTGCCATATTATTAGTATCGGTAATTAATATTATCTGATACAGGTGTCGCTAATGGCGAATGAAGTTGAACTATAATTAAACTTATCCAGAAGCAAGAGTATAGAGTTAGATAAATCAAATCTTTTAATTGTTTACCGGTATTCAATACAGTAAATCGATAAAAATAACAACAAACCTTATATTGATTAAAACGTGTTGGCAAAATCTGTCATTGGAAATAATTCTATTTCTGTAGATTTAACTGCAGATCAAAAGGGGATACAAATCAAACCTATGAGTTGTATAGTATAAATTTTTTCAATTGCCTAATTAAAAAGGAAGGACATTAGAACAAGAATGTATTATTTTATCCGAGTTTTCTATTTACAGTCATAAACTGTTATTTACGAACATTATTCTACGGATTTAAATTACTACAAATTAACAAATATAACGTGTTTTTTCAACTTATGACAAAAACAAATATGTGCAAACTTTATTATCATCATCAAATTTTATGAAACGTTCAGCGAATATCGTTTAATTAATTACTGACAATAATAAAATCACATTATATACAATAGGAACCGACATTCCAAAAAGGTACTAGTGTACACAATTAATTAATAAGTTTATATTGTATATATTCTTGCTTCAGGCATTAAACTGCCACAACTACTTGACACTCACAATAAAAAGTACAATCTACCCTGAATATAAATAGTTCTAAATTTATTGCAATTCAAAAAAAGAATAGTTAATTTAACTGTTGTATAAATTACTTTTAATCCATATTTACCAATTTTTATTTTGTATAAAAACTGAAAAAAAGTTTTACGTTTTATTATTTAATCTTCTTCCGAATTTCTGTACTGTGGAATTACGTAGTTTCAGAAGCAAACTACAAGGGTTTAAATTAATTTAATATACCACTAAACAAATCAATTTTGTTCGATAAAATTCTTTTAAGATTAACTATTGTCAAATAACTATGGTATTGATAACATTTATCAATGAAGATTTGGAACAATTTCAAATATTGATTTATTATTATTATTGTTATTACTATTTTTATTATTATTCTTTAATAATTTAAACATTGCTGCATTGAATAAGCAACTACTTTTAGTAATAAATTTATTTATACAGTTCGATTACGTAAAAGTATCCTTTTATGATCACAATTCATTACTTATCAACCTAGTTTTGCCTTCGCTTAATTACTTAAGAGATTGATATGTTCGAAGTTAGTACTAAGAAATGGAAACTTAATAAAACTTAAAAACTAATGTTAAGTAAATAATACTACAACCAGCCCGCCAAAACTTTTATCATTTTATATTTTTTAATAATTATATATTAAATTAGTTTCTTCAGTACCAGTTCTTTAAAGGCCCAAATACTGAATTTTTAATCTAATAAACCCTTTTTATACACCTTAGGAATTGTTGCTTTTGCTTATTTTCCCTGATATAATTATGTAAAATTTCTAGATATTAAGGAAACGGAATAATTAATGATGAATCACCGAGGACTTCCCCCATTATATAAACATTAGATCTCAGGATTTACGACCGCTTGCTATAACGACCAACTTATTAATTCCTAATTTTATAAAACAAAACAAAAATTAAGCGATTAACTGATCGCGCAATGAAAAGGAATATTTATTGCTCTCTACTTGTGTGCACTTGTAATAATACATTTTTATTACCTTCCTGGATAAAAACTCGCCCCTTCCGACTGTTTGAATTCTCTTACATTCTAAAACTCCGTAACTATTTAAGTAGTTTTAAAATGAATACAGTTTTACAATGTGCATTTAAGATTTTTATTATACTGCCTTCTTGGCTAACATTGTTTTACCATTTTTGTTATCGTGCTTTTGTTCTGTATGGTGTAGTGAAATATTATTATTTTAAATTTCTACGTTATTTTATATTCATCGAATAGCTTAGCGATATAATTAGGTTAATCAATATGTCTTCGTAGGCAGGTAAGTTTTTGTGTATACAATCACAAAAATGAAAAAAAAAATCCAATTAGATTTAAAAGAAAAACATGAAGATAATCAGATATTAAAGTAAATAAAACAGTAAATTACCATGTTCGCTGCAGACCTAATATTAAGCACATGGACAGGAGTCAAAAAGAAGTAAGCAGTGTGCAGTGAATTGTTTGAAGAAAATAAGAGCTGTTGATCTAATACCAGATGTACAAAACATTTTACCGAATTGATTATCTACAAGTGCCAGTTAACTGGTTGCCTCAATAAGGTAACTATTTCTGCAGAGACATTGACAATCTTTCAGACGATAAACAACAGCGATGTAAAACTGAATTACCAAAGGGTGGTTGGTTTGAGTGGTTTAGAAGACGAATCGGAGTACATTGCATTAAAATACTAAATGATGCTGCAAGTGTAGATATTTCAGCTACTAAAGACCGTCCTAAATCGTCATCTAACGAAAAAAGTTAATGCTTAGCTCGTTTTACATCAATAATGAAAAGCAGTCTTCAACTGAGAATATACACCATCGCAGACGTCTACAGACAGTCTAAAAAACTATAACTGGTTTTACGATCAGCAGCCAACGTAATCCTGCTTTCACGCTGCACTGAGCCAAGATGTTCAATCAAAGTATTGAAAATTAATTTCATCTAAAAATACTCTCGTTTTACAATCTTCCCAAAGTCGAGTATGGGAAACATATGCTTATTTGACAGCGTGGGCTCGATTTAAGTTCTCTACAGGAATCAATTATATCTTTCTAAAGTTCTACTATATAACACAAAGTACAAACAAATCCGTCCAATATTTCGTTAATGGTCCTAATAGTATTAAAAGAAAAAAGTTTTTAAAAAACATAAATCTGGAAATGCCTTTTTATCCGTCTATCCACCATTTTGTTTTTAAATAAAAATTTATATCTGCAGTATTGAGGTACTTTAATGATATCACTTTGCGTACCTTCTAAAACCAATAATTCCTCATTAAAGTAAATATGATAATTTAATATTCGAAAATTTCAAAATTACGTCCATCTTAACTTTTCACTCCACACAGCTTGAGAACTATTAGTGTAAATGAAATAATTGTTTTATGCATAAAATTTTAAGCACAGTACAGTAAATTTAAATTGT
The DNA here is from genome assembly GCF_047948215.1 of Lycorma delicatula. Taxonomy (NCBI): domain Eukaryota; kingdom Metazoa; phylum Arthropoda; class Insecta; order Hemiptera; family Fulgoridae; genus Lycorma; species Lycorma delicatula. The sequence continues at coordinate 116,247,895 of NC_134458.1, forward strand.
ACAATTTTTTATAGTACAATAAATTTAAAAATTTTATTACAGACAAAAATGGTGTGAGACTATGCTCAAAATAATCTTTTTGCCGTTTTTTTACGTTTTCTACTACGTCATTTTAGTGAATAGCAGTCAAATAGTTAATATTCAAATATCACTAAATTTGTGTTATTATCTCCTCTGCTTGGTCAAAAATATTTTAATCAGCTGTCTTATAAATTACTTTGCAAATTTAAAGATGAAAATGATTACTGATTACTGAGTATTTTAAAAAGTAACAGAATACTATTGATTTTTGTTTTGTATGTACGAGGGCTATTCAGAAAGTAAGGAACGTTTCCACCTGACGCCGCCAGGCGCATGCAAATCGCGTATATATTGGTGTGCTCGTGCTCGGCACCTGTCAGCGTCCAGCCGTGACAACGGAAACATCTCCGCACTGCCCGTTTTTTTTTTATATACAAATTTGAATTGGGTGCTGCAATCGAAAATCCCGCTAGTTGTGAGGTGCGGTCTGCGATTCGTTTTTTGTTGGCAAAAAACTTAAAACCAATAGAAATTCATCGGGAACTGTGTGAAGTGTACGGGAACAACGTAATGAGTGAAAGTTCTGTCAGGAAGTGGTGCATTCAGTTTAAAAATGGCCGAACAAACGTTCACGATAAAGAGAAGAGCTGACGGACGTCCGAGCATTGTGACTGTCGATCTGGTCTCCAAAGTTGACGAAAAGATTCGTGAAAACCACCGTTTCACAATAACGGAGCTTTCTCTGTTTCCCACAAGTTTCACGGACTTTATTGTTTGAAATTGTTTCACAGAAGCTAAGCTACCACAAATTTTGTGCAAGATGGGTGCGTCACTGAGTGGTTGAGATCACAGGCGGCAGAATTCTATGACAGGAATTTCAAACCTTGTCCACCGCTGTGATAAATGCCTGAATTTGTATGGTGATTATGTTGAAAAGTAGTATTTTAGTCCCTCTTTCACATGTATATAATAAAAAGTTTTTCTTGTACTTGGTTTTTTAAAATTCCAAAACGTTCCTTACTTTCTGAATAGCCCTCGTACAATCGTGATTAGTTTTTAAAAGTTTCTTGTTGCTACTTTTCTATGTGATGTAGCAAATCTGTTTAAGCAAATACATTTGCTACAAAAGCAACTCGACTTTATTACAATAATTTTCCAAATCACAGATAGCCTTCATTAAAATATCCAAACTCCATCAAGTCTTGTCAGACTGATATGTTTAGGCCACTGGTAATGAAGACGGTAATCCAATTTCTTCAGCCACACCTGAATTAGAGGTCTGGACAAAATTAACAAGGATCTAAGATTTTCATGCAGAACAATCATTTGTCAGGAAGATATTCATATTCAATGCGCCATATGAAATATCCTTAATAATCAACTACTGTATTCATATCACATTTTTGCATATTCAAGTTCTCTTACCAGATAATTTCAAAAGTAGGACTTACTTTTATTTTTGGCTAGCGTACTAGCCTGTTTATAACCTGATGTTTTTATGTAATATTTTATTTAAGGTTAAGGCATCATTCATATCGGCATGGAATAAACACTACCTGTAATAATCATCTCTGGCTAAAAGAAAACCCACACGCTACTTTTTCATCAAGGCATCAGCATCAGTTTTAAGATAATGCAAGGGGCTGCTATCTTTGAAGACAATACCTTTACTTTTTCAACATATCTACTGTAGAAGTATATCATGAATTTTTAATATATATCCTAATATACTGGAAAGATTCCCGATCATATCACATTTTTGCATATTCAAGTTCTCTTACCAGATAATTTCAAAAGTAGGACTTACTTTTATTTTTGGCTAGCGTACTAGCCTGTTTATAACCTGATGTTTTTATGTAATATTTTATTTAAGGTTAAGGCATCATTCATATCGGCATGGAATAAACACTACCTGTAATAATCATCTCTGGCTAAAAGAAAACCCACACGCTACTTTTTCATCAAGGCATCAGCATCAGTTTTAAGATAATGCAAGGGGCTGCTATCTTTGAAGACAATACCTTTACTTTTTCAACATATCTACTGTAGAAGTATATCATGAATTTTTAATATATATCCTAATATACTGGAAAGATTCCCGATGTTAAAACATCTGTTTAAACGGTTTAATTAAAAAATCCAACAAAAATAGATTTTTCTCCAGAAATTAAACAGCCATCCACCAAATGCAAGGTCACGGTTCCCAAAGTTACAATCTATCAACCCAGATGTGTGTAGTTTGAAAGTATCTAATTAAACTATAACCATTCGGCTAGATCCTCATGGGAGGGTTATAATGGCAAATTGTCTATCATTTTGATTCCACAAAACAACAAACATCCTCACAATCTATATCTTATGAGATAATTTAGATATAAAAATACTTTATTTTTTTCAAGCAAAAAAATTAAGTATTTATTTTTTCAAACATGTTGTACACTTCTGCATCAATACTTGAACTTTAGTCATGTATACAAAATAACCTTAAGCCAATAAAAAGTAATTCTTCCGATATCCTTATCACTACAGATGCTAGTGTTGGTGACTTTGATATATTTATTTTTGGTATGAATTATTTGTAAGAATTAAGTCGCTTTAAAAGGATGGTAATATCACTTCTTTTTTGTACAATGTGTCCCAAACATCAAATTTTTAAATTTTGTAACTATTCACCTTTTAATCCGTTTTGATCAAGCAAAGAACTGTTAGAAAGAAGGAACTATTGAGTTTCAGGCAATTACTGCTAGTTAGGATCAGAACTTCATTCACTTCACGGTTAAAGTGACGACTCCGCAACAGAAATCATTTTGTGTTCTATGATTCGCACAGTGGTCTGTAACTACGGTTAGTGTGATTTTCATAGTGAATACGGTGCTGAACCACCTACTGCACAGATGATTAGGTGTACAGACAATTTAAAGACACAGGTTGCCTGTGCAAGAGGAAATGAGTGGTCGACCTCATGTGTCAGACCAAGATGTGGAGCGCATCCTTCAAGAGTTTCTCACATAGCCTCCAAAAATCAGCTCCCCATGCCGATAGAAAACTAAACATTCCCAGAACATCTAGCGTAATTTGTGTTGACGTTTGCGTATAAAACCATACAGGATTTAGTTAATGCCATCTTTATGAAAATGACAAACGTGTGGAGTTTTGTGAATTCATCCTTGACAAGGTGGCAATTTTGTAACATGCTTAGTGTTTAGTGACAAGGTTAACCAATAACCTAAATAACTTGGGTTTTCATTTAAGCAGGAAGGTAAACCACCACAATGTTAGAATATGGGGTACAGAGAAGCCACATGAATTTGTACAACATGGGACTCTCTCAAAGTTATCATTTTTTGTTCAATTTCTCAGGAAAAGGTGTATGGTCCCTTTTTTTGCTTAGAGAACACTGTTATGGGAACAATGTATTTCAATATGCTTCAAAACTGGCTTTTCCTTCAGTTAGAGGCCGATTCGGAAGATTTAATTTTCCAGCAGGGGAGAGCACCATTTCACTGTAGTCTGTACACTCGAGAATTTTTCAATGATAATTGATTCCTCAATGATGGATCAGCCACATGCAATCTAACGATTCAGCTTTATATCAATAGCCTCCAAGATCACCACACTGTGCGATTTACTTGTGGAGGGTTTTGTAAAAGATTCTGTCTATGTGCCTCCCCTTCCAGCAGTGGTCAAACTGCAGAACCACATTAATAGCAGCAGTGAATTGAGAAACACTTGCAAAAGTGTGGGACAAATTCAACTACCATGTGGACATATGCCATGCATCCCAAGGTTGGCATATTAAGCACCTGACTTGGTATGTAAAAAAATCTTCATGAATAAACATTTAATACAAAATTAATCTTAAGTTTTTATATTTTTTTAAAATATAAACAATTCTTTTTGGTAAGTGCTGTATTTATTTCCATAGTAAAATATAACACACCATTAATCTGATATTTTAACCTGCCATCTTTGTTTTTTGTTAGTGAATTTATTTCTTAATTTGAAATAAAGCAATTAAATATAGAAATATATTATCTTATATTGTTATGAATAATTTTAGAAAAATGCAATACTAGAAAAAATCATAATGTGCCATTGTTAACTGTAACCAGCAAAATAACACTATGACAGAATTATCTCCCATCATTATTATAAAATATAGTACCTTCAACTAAATTACTTTAAGGTAAAATATATTCTTTCATTTTTGCTTAACAAAGGTTTCACTTTATTAAGACTTGCTTACTTACTTTAATTGCTAAATTTACTTTAGAAAACTACAGGGGATTAATCCTTGTATTAAAATTAAGATAATGGCATTGATCAACAGCTTCTATCTACTCTACAACTGATAAGTATAACATTGTTTCACCGACCGTGTTCTATTCATGCTCTGTACTTTTGTTAAGTATCATTCATTTTTAACACAATTTTTATCACTTTATCACCTTTTTTCACAGTGGTCAAAGATTAAAGATAGATCTGTATTTATGAGCTAGCCTTACATTTAAAGAAAATTTGTCAAAGGTAAATAATATTTGTCAAGACCAAAAAGAAATCACACAAAAGGTTTTTAAGAGGAAAGATAAATTTGTTGGGATTGTGAATGTCATTTTATTAGCTTTAATGAATTTAATGATAAATCTTGCAAATTGATAGATCAATATATCTATTTAAATTTTTCTTTATTATTTTGAATATCTTTATTATAATTTATAGGTTACACTTTGAAACTTTTAATTGCTCATTTTTTATTAATAGCAGTAGTTTAAAAATAATCTGAAAGGTAAGGTATATAACATTTTTTGTGCAGGTTTTCCTGCAATGATTCAGCTAGTGAAGTAAAATACAGAATACAAAGTACATACAGAGTGTCTGGAAATAGCTTTATTATAGAAAACTGAATGTGACTATGTTACTAGAATAAATTTAGTTGATTGCAGTATAAAAGAAACTACTCTGAGTTGTATTTGAAATTATTGTCACCCATTTGGATCCCCCATATTGAATTCAACTATTTTTTTAAACACTATGATGGTCATATTACACATGATTTCAATGGGAAAATTTTTATTGAAAACCCCACATTGGATAGCTTCATCAGTGTATTAGATATTGACCATTAAAACTGCTCAGATCAAGGTAAAACAATCATCCCTAACCACCATTCAAGATAAATATTTTTGGTAGAAAGAGGGGTAATTACACATAACGTAACATGGCAATTTCATGCTGAAAATGATTCATCAAAATGTTTTCAAAAATATCTTCTTGTTACTTAATTATTCAAAATTTATCTTTACAATATTCTATAACAATGAATCATCTGTTTCTAGTTTTGTTAGAAATTCCATTATCTTAATTAATTAATTCTTAATTAATTTAATTAATTTATTAATCCTCCTCATGAATCATGAGACCTTGCCGTTTGTGAGGGGGCTTGAGTGCTCAGGGATACAGAGTAGCTGGACCGAAGGTGCAACCATGTCGGAGAGGTATCTGTTGAGAGCCAGACTAAGGAATGATTCCTGAAAGAGGGCAGCAGCTCTTTCAGTAGTTGTTAGGGGCGTGAGTCACAATGACTGAAACGGCCATATCAACATCGCTCAGTCCTCTGAGTACTGCGCTGCTGAAAGCAATGGAAAACTACAGCTGTTTTTTTTTTACAAGAAAATGTGGCTCTCTGCATTTTCACATAACAATAATGGAGGCGCCTTCCTTGGTAAAATAGTCCCCCGTTCGGATCTCCGGGTGGGGACTACTAAGGAAGGGGTCACCAGAAGATTGAAAAATAACATTCTGCGAGTCGGGCGTGGAATGTTAGAAGCTTAAAAAAGGTTGGTAGGCTAGAAAATTTAAAAAGGGAAATGGATGGGATGAATGTGGATATAGTAGGAATTAGTGAGGTTCGGTGGGAAGAGGAAGGCGACTTTTGGTCAGGTGATTTTAGAGTAATTAATTCAGCGTCAAATAACGGGCAGGCAGGAGTAGGTTTCGTGATGAACAAGAAGATAGGGAGGAGAGTGGAGTATTACAAGACGCATAGCGATAGAATCATTGTAATAAGGATAAAATCAAAACCTAAACCGACAACGATTGTTAACGTCTATATGCCTACAAGCGCCCATGATGGTGATGAGGTAGAGTGTGTATACGAAGAGATTGATGAAGCAACTAAACACGTAAAAGGAGATGAAAATTTAATAATAGTTGGAGATTGGAATGCAAGCATTGGAAAAGGCAAGGAAGGAAATATAGTGGGTGAATACGGGCTGGGCAAAAGGAATGAAAGAGGGGACCAACTTACAGAGTTTTGCACGAAGTATAATTTAGTAATTGCCAACACCCAATTTAAAAATCATAATAGAAGAATATACATTTGGAAAAAGTCAGGCGATACTGCAAGGTACCAGAAAGATTATATCATGGTTAAGCAAAGATTTAGAAATCAACTCGTTGACTGCAAAACTTACCCTGGAGCAGACATTGATAGCGACCATAATTTGGTGATAATGAAATGTAGATTGGGGCTTAAAAACCTGAAGAAAAGGTGTCAGATGAATCGGTGGAATTTAGAGAAGCTTGAGGAAGAGGAGGTAAAGAAGATTTTTGAGGAAGACATCGCAAGAGGTCTGAGTAAAAAAGATAAGGTAGAAAATGTAGAAGAAGAATGGGAGAATGTTAGAAAGGAAATTCTTAAATCAGCAGAAGCAAACTTGGGCAGAATAAAGAGAACTGGTAGAAAACCTTGGGTTTCAGACGATATATTGCAGCTGATGAATGAACGTAGAAAATATAAAAATGCTAGTGATGAAGAAAGTAAAAGGAACTATCGGCAATTAAGAAATGCTATAAACAGGAAGTGCAAACTGGCAAAAGAAGAGTGGATTAAAGAAAAGTGTTCAGAAGTGGAAAGAGAAATGAACATTGGTAAAATAGACGGAGCATACAGGAAAGTTAAGGAAAATTTTGGGGTACATAAATTAAAATCTAATAATGTGTTAAACAAAGATGGTACACCAACATATAATACGAAAGGTAAAGTCGATAGATGGGTAGAATATATTCAAGAGTTATACGGAGGAAATGAATTAGAAAATCGTGTTATAGAGGAAGAAGAGGAAGTTGAGGAGGATGAAATGGGAGTAACAATACTGAGATCTGAATTTAAGAGATTTAAATGGCAGAAAGGCTCCTGGAATAGACTGAATACCTGTAGAATTACTGCGCAGTGCAGGTGAGGAAGCGATTGATAGATTATACAAACTGGTGTGTAATATTTATGAAAAAGGGGAATTTCCGTCAGACTTCAAAAAAAGTGTTATAGTTCATGATACCAAAGAAAGCAGGGGCAGATAAATGTGAAGAATACAGTACAATTAGTTTAACTAGTCATGCATCAAAAATCTTAACTAGAATTCTATACAGAAGAATTGAGAGGAGAGTGGAAGAAGTGTTAGGAGAATACCAATTTGGTTTCAGGAAAAGTATAGGGACAAGGGAAGCAATTTTAGGCCTCAGATTAATAGTAGAAGGAAGATTAAAGAAAAACAAACCAAAATACTTGGCGTTTATAGACCTAGAAAAGGCATTCGATAACGTAGACTGGAATAAAATGTTCAGCATTTTAAAAAAATTAGGGTTCAAATACAGAGATAGAAGAACAATTGCTAACATGTACAGGAACCAAACAGCAACAGTAACAATTGAAGAATATAAAAAAGAATTCGTAATAAGAAAGGGAGTCCGACAAGGATGTTTCCTATCTCTGTTACTTTTTAGTCTTTACATGGAACTAGCAGTTAATGATGTTAAAGAACAATTTAGATTCGGAGTAACAGTACAAGGTGAAAAGATAAAGATGCTATGATTTGCTGATGATATAGTAATTCTAGCCGAGAGTAAAAAGGATTTAGAAGAAACAATGAACGGCATAGATGAACAGTGAACGGCATACACAAGAACTATCGCATGAAAATAAACAAGAACAAAGCAAAAGTAGTGAAATGTAGTAGAAATAATAAAGATGGACCACTGAATGCGAAAATAGGAGGAGAAAAGATTATGGAAGTAGAAGAATTTTGTTATTTGGGAAGTAGAATTACTAAAGATGGACGAAGCAGGAGCGATATAAAATGCCGAATAGCACAAGCGAAACGAGCCTTCAGTAAGAAATATAATTTGTTTACATCAAAAATTAATTTAAATGTCAGGAAAAGATTTTTGAAAGTATATGTTTGGAGTGTCGCTTTATATGAAAGTTTATACGATCGGAGTATCTGAGAAGAAAAGATTAGAAGCTTTTGAAATGCGGTGCTATAGGAGAATGTTAAAAATCAAATGGGTGGATAAAGTGACAAATGAAGAGGTATTGCGGCAAATAGATGAAGAAAGAAGCATTTGGAAAAATATAGTTAAAAGAAGAGACAGACTTATAGGCCACATACTAAGGCATCCTGGAATAGTCGCTTTAATATTGGAAGGACAAGTAGAAGGAAAATATTGTGTAGGCAGGCCACGTTTGGAATATGTAAAACAAATTGTTAGGGATATAGGATGTAGAGGGTATACTGAAATGAAACGACTAGCACTAGATAGGGAATCTTGGAGAGCTGCATCAAACCAGTCAAATGACTGAAGACAAAAAAAAAAAATTAATTAATGAGAACAGATTTTGGAAAATGGTTTGAAATTGTTTCCAGCATGAAATTGCAATGTTACATCATGTATATTACCCCCCATTCTACCAAAAACATTATCTTGAATAGTGGTTGGGAACAGCCATTTTACCCCAATCTGGACACTTTAACAGTCAATATCTAAAAGATGAACATGAAACTATTGATGCAGAGTTTTCACTAAAGTTTTTCCCATTAAAATCTACATTAAAATCATGTGTAATATGACCATATAGCCATTTAAAAAAATAAAGTTGAATTCAATATGGCGGAACCAAGTTGGCTGAAAATAATTTCTAACACAACTTAGAGTAGTTTCTTTTATACAGTAATCAACTACATTCAGGTAGAGTAGTCAAATTTAGTTTTCTATAATTAAGCCATTTCCAGTCTTTCCAGACACCCAGTAAATAAAAATATGTTCTAATCAACAAAATCAGTGATTTCAATATAAACAGAAGAATGTTTACAATAAGTAAAGGAATACAAATAAAATCAATTTAATATTTGTTGTAATATAATTCTTCATTTATAATCAATACATGTATAAACTGTTAACAGAAAATCATCTTTTAACAATCTTGAATGAGAAAGAAAAAATAATAATTACAGCAATAAATATACATATAACAAATATAATGTATATAAATAAACACATCAACAAAATAAAAGTCAATTATAGATTATTAATTAATATTATTATTACATTTTAACAGAATTTTTATTTTATTTTTTTTTCTTACGTTTAGAAATCATTTTCAAACTTGTCAATGTAGTATTTTCTGTAACAACTTTTCTTTTTATCTTTCTATTATTCTTATTTCTTAAATTTGGTTGCTTTTGATTTTGTTCAAGTTGATCAAAAACTGAGTGAAAAAAATTATTAGCATCACTTATAACATCTTCATCATTATTTTTAATAGCAACATCAACAGTCTGCTGATTTAGTGACTCTTCATTAGTTCTTTTTTGTAAAAACTGACTAATACCAATTTTATATAATTGTTCATTAATATTACGCAAACGATTCAATTCATCTTTTAATGAATAATCATCATCTGAAATAAAATGTTTTCTTGCCATCATGACATTAGGATAATTATTAGATAATTCATAACATGACATGTCTAAATCATGATAATTGATTATCTCTAAACAATATTCTGAATCCTCAGCATCAGTAGATGTTTTTTGAAAAGGACGTAAAATAATATTTCTTTTAACATCTTGTTGAAACATTTCTTTAGGAACTTTAATGAAATATGCATTTGTGACTGGACCTTTAAGATTTAAAACTTTTAAACATTGCTTACTCATTATGTGCCAAATTCGAACAGTTTCATCTGCAGAACCAGATAATAATCTCTCGCCATCAATTGAAGTTGAAAGACAAGTAACAGATTTTTTATGACCACTAAAAATGTCAGTAATATTATCACCCAGTAAAACACCAGTACTTATGTGAATTTCCAGAGAATTCAAGTGTCTACCATCTCTTAAAGAGAACTGATTTATATCACCTGAAGCACAACCAACAAAAATGTCCATTTCAGATGGAGTAATAGAAACAGATGTCAACATTTCAGTGAAAACTACTGATAACAGAAGTTTACCAGTAGACAGTTTGTATATCTGCAAAAGATAATAATATAACTTAAATGAAACAAATTCATACATAAGCAAACAGGAAAAATGTCTTTGGACAGTAAATCCAAATTGTGAATGTGTACCATATATATAAGTTTTGGTTTAAAGACCAAAAGTACATTTATAAATAATAGTTTTACGTTTTTATGTTTAAATAAAATATAAATCTATTTATAAAAAAAATAATTTTTTAATTAAAAAAGGTTATGTTATGAAATTTTGTTTACTTTTGTGTTTTTGAATAAAAAAATATGGTAATTTTATTTTTTTAGTAATATATTTTTTCATTAAAACAAATCTTGTGTTGTTCTGTAAGATATAATGACCTTAATCTATCATACGTTGAACCATTTTTAATTTCTGTTTTGAATTTTAGTCTGCATTAAACCATCCTACAAAACGTTCTCAAGTCTGTACATACAGTTCTTGCTCATTGTTTATACAGATTGTATTAAGAATGATGGAAAGAAATCATTTAACACATTACCATTCATGTGAATAGGCTAACAAAATTTTATGCAGAACACAGGTTAATGACTACCCCAAAGCCTACAATATTTCAGTCGCTATTTATATAATAATTATTAATATACTGATTTATGATCAGTGCAACAAGCAGTTGCACCCTTTGTTTATGTAATAAATTAAGATTTTTTAATTTATGGATACCCAAGCCAATAAGTCATGTTAATTAGAATACAACAAATTTGCTGGTGGAGTCAGTTCAAGGAGCCATAAGCATTAAGATATAAATGGTTTAGCCAAGCTTTGAATTATCAACCTCCTGCACAGAAAGGGTAGTGCTAACCATTTTCACTACTCCAATACGTGAAGAAACAGACATTGTGTAAATAAAGAATTAAAGAAACCACAAAGTAACACTCCTTAAGCTCATAAGCAGGTAACACTGCTTACTAATACTTTATAAAACATTTTTTAACCAAGAAAAAGAAAGAATGATCTCTTACCATTTTCTGGTTCTACTAATAATTACTATCTACTAGAAAAAAAATAAAACCAGTAATATTTCCTATTCAAATAAATTAATTTTTGCAGAATCCCAGCTGCTATGAAATAATTTACTTATGTTGAGTGTCACTGTTATGAAAATGTAAATATTTCTTGTAGAAATGAATGAGTACTACATGCAGTTTACTGAATTGAAACAGCTTTTTTCCATCATTACGAAAGAATTGTTTTATTCATATTGCATACACGTCATAATTAATTTGTTTTACTACAAACGGTTTTAATATTTCTTGTCAATCTAAGTAGCTATCAATTTTTAGCGGAAATAAACAAGTGATGGCTTGATAATAGAAAATAAGAAAACAATCTTTTGATTTTATACACAAAAACATGTTGGTTACCAACATGTAATAGTAGTTAAAAATTAAATGAAAAGTTGTTTTATATGTATATGTTATCATGGTAAAGAAATTTTTAATTAAAAAAAAAAAGAGCATCATATTGATTTATGATTGTCCATTCTAATGAGAAAATTGCTATAACATTCTGACAGTATATGATGTATCATGCTACATTTAATATTTATAAAACGTATCATTTATAAAACTTACACTAGTCAATATTTTAATTATAATAAATTTAAGACATCACTGTTTCATTGTCAAAATGGTGGTTTAAAAATCGGTGGTTTAAAAAAAACCCACAACCTGTCAAATAAAAGCTCACAACGTTCATGACCAAAAAAAAGCAGGGACATATCAGTTGTTTCACAATGCATGCATATACACCAAAAAACAAAATTCAAAAAAATACAGCAGATAAAACAAGTAGTCTCAAACACAATAATTAATTTGTTATTTAAAACCACTTATTATTATGTGAATAAACCACAGCTCTATGTATCATAGCACAGTAAGTGTTCCTCTTATGCGACCAGGAGTTATTTGAGTTCCTATGAATAGTTGTATTATTGCTGGTCGGTTTCCTGTATATGCTCATTTCAGTCTGGTTATTGTTATTAATTTTTATGTTTATGTCAAAATATATATGGTCTTGTTATTGTCTCTCTCCATAGTAAATTTAATCTTATCATCAAATGAATTTAGTTTGTGTAATATTAATTGATGTTCTAATAGATAGTTAGATGTAAATATCACAAGTATGTCATCTACATACCTCACCCATAAAAGAGCATCATGAGTGTGTAATATATCATGTAAATTGACTTTTTCAGTTTTGTAGATATATTTCCAACATAATGGCAGATAGTGGCATACCCATAGGTAAAGAACCTTCCTGCGAAAATAATACTTGTTACCAAATTACCTAGTTTTGTTGGCATATATTTCAAATGATAACAATGAGTGTGCAAACAAAATCCTCTGTGTCATTTTCAAAAGTTATCCTTTATTATATTCATAGTTTCTGTAATTGGTATGCTCGAATACATGTTGATTATGTCATAAGATACCATACTAGTGTTTCCATTAACGTTTAATGTGTGTAATCTTTCAATTAAGTCATATCCATTCTTTATATTAAACTTAAGCAATAAATTCAATTTTAATCTAAGTATCCTGTCCATTATTCTTGAAATGAAATACGATGGAGCAGTTCTGAAGTCTATCAATGATCTAAAAAGTATGCCTGGTTTATTCTGTCCCAAATGCAGGAGCTTTGGGACAGAATGGATAAAGTCTGCTGTGGTATGTTAATCTGTTGTCATAGTTGAATAAAGTTCTATATTTGTTTATCAAGGTTCTCACAATTCTCAAATATTTATTTGTGGGGTCTTCCATCTCTCTGAATTCATTCTTCTTTATGTAATCATAATTATGTCATCGTAAGTCTCTTTATGTATAATTACCGGAGTACTAGTTTTATCAGATCTTATAACAATGGTATACAGGAAATAGACCAGCAATAATATAACTATTCATAGGGACTCAAATAACCCATGGTCGCATAAGAGCAACACTTACTATGCTACGATACATAGAGAAGTGGTTTATTCACGGAATAACAAAATGGTTTTAAATAACGAACTGGGATGTATAAGAAGTATAGCTTTGAAGAAAAGTTACAACTAATCTTTCATTAATGGTATTTACACGCAATATTTGAATAAGAAATATAACAAGAACACTCACTACCCTTGTTCCAATAAATCAGTCTAAAAATTACAATAAGTTATATTATATATAGTTATGTACACAAAAACACATAAAATAGTGAACTTTATAAAAAGAAAAATATACAATCATGTATAAACCAGTGAATAACAATTCTACAAAATTCTTTATTTATAACTCAACCTATGTCTTTCGACAAATTCAACTTGAGTGGCATATATTAAGTGCACAGATTGTGAGCCATGTATATTGGAAAAACAGACAGATCGTTCAAGGTAAGATTCTCGGAACATCTGAGGGCATTCAAGAATAAGAAGAAATGTTTTTCAAACATGGCGGATCACTTGATTTCGAATAGACAAGCTTAGCGGATAATCTTGAAATATTAGAAGTTTGTAACATTAATAACAAACTAAAGAATTTTAAAAATATTACACTTATTGAAATGAGAACTTCAATTTAGTGAACCATCAAACACATTTCGAAAACGAAGATCTATTTAAGTTGGCTATAACATCTGCACACTGACACCTGTTTTTAACATCTGGTTACAATTTTAATTAGTTTTACCTTTGTGACCAAATACCTGTTTTATTAATTGTGTTATCTTAACAACTGATGATGGATCCAGTGGGTCCGAAAAGGCCTTCTTGAATAAGAAGGCCTTTATATTTTTTGTGTATATAGTGATTCTTAAACTATAAATAATATAAATGATAATATGATAATATTCATAATTCCTAATTAATATGTAAAAAAATTAATTCATTATAAAATCTAAATTTTTCTCTCTTAAAAAAAAAATCAGTTAATACATTAGCTACAGTATTTTTATAATGCATGTCATTTTCGCATATAAACAAGTCCACATTATCGGTACTCATGGTTATAATGGTGCCTTACAGGGCAACCGTATCTTGTAGTACAAGTCACTTGGGTCCAGTACAAAATTAATCCCTCTAATATCAGAATTTAATCTTTTGAATTACTGAATATGACATAAAAAATTATGAGGAGGATAGACAAAAATACATTTGCTACACATAAGGGAAATTAAGGGAAGAATGTCTCATCGTAAATGCTCTTGCAAGACATAAGTAACTGGTACCACAACCAACATGTTAATAAATAAGGTCATTAACCACTATGTATAACTACTCCACAGTGTTCAAAAAGTGACACAACCTTAGGGAAGAATATTTCCTTCTTTTTGTTGCATGTTTAATAGAGGAAAAATAGGTTACACAATGCAGCAAAGAATATCCATTGTCTCCCAAAACATTGGATGCGTCAGTTATGCCCAGACCAAGAATGGATGCAACAAACAAGTTCTCCATCAAGCAGCGGTACAAGTTCCAAGAGACAATTAACAGTTTTGTGCCAATAAACAATATAATGTTATTTATAATTTACTTTAGTATATATTTAAGTATTTATGTATAAGTATGAGCATATTTCCTTGTATTACTATTGTGTCTTTCATATGTACTTTCTGTATTTGTATTAACATTTTTAGCAAAAAGACAGGGAATGGCAGATGCAGCCAAAAGTGGTTGATCAAAAGTGCTAACACCAGAAACATTGATCGATGTGCAAACTGCATATTTTGTTAGTTCCAAGAAGTCTGTGTGATGCCTGTTTAGCCAGTGTTTACGCCATTCTAGCGTAAAGTTTCCGTTATTTTCTGCGAATTCTAAGCTAGGGTGGGTCCCGTTGTCTTATTACAGGAATGTTAAATTTCACTTTGTTCCGAATTTTTGTGTTTGTCAAATCTACCTGTTTCTATTATTTGTTCTTGTGTTCGACCCTCCCTCCGTCATCCTTAGTGACCGCGTCTATTCTTCTATCGAATTATTTTTGACTACCCCTTTCATACACCCGTTATTTTTTCGTCCCCTTACTAATACATGCACACATCTCTTGTCTTTTACACACACTCTCTCCTGTCCACTACCTGGATCTGGTTTCCCCCTTTTTCTTTCACCATCCTTTCGGCAGAGTAGATCGAACATCTCACCAGTGCAGTCGCCTATGGCCACACTCTCCTGCAAACTTTGTGGTAACATTCTCATTCAAGCAGAATCTCAAAACTCATCACTACACATCTGAGATTCTACGCATCATTCTACCACTAAACCACATCACACCTCTGTATTCCTGATACACCAGTGCGGACTACGCCCAGGATTACATATGTATTCATCTGTACTTGCTTTTACGAGTTCATCTCTTGCTAATATTTGTGTGTGATACAGGCAAGTGCAAATTATTCATATTAAACGTTTATGTTATCCTTGTTCATGTGTAGCCCATTTTATGGGTTATTAAATGCAAACTATCGTTCTTATGAAATTTACTTTTAATTTAAACACTACTTCAGAATTATAAAACTTATGTGCAATATATTTCATATATTATTATTGATAACTATTATTATATTTTGTGTTGTTCATCAAAAGTGCGTGTTCAAACGTCAGTTACTCAGAGCAAATTACCTTTACTTGAAAGGTTTATTGCAATCAACTCTATCATTTAATCTAATTTAACTTGTTAATCGCCGAGATTAATTCTTATCTATTCATGCACTGAATTCATATTCTCTTAAATTAATCTAAAGAAAATTACTCCGGATATGAAGTTATGTTTTTGTGCTTCTTTGTAACTTAATACTTTCAAGAAAACTTACTATTAGAATAAATTCTATTTATATTATTATTTATTTTAATGTGATTATATTGTGATTTAACGCCTTCTATACTGAAATTATTGTAAACAACTCTCTTATTTTCCGGCTCTGTTACACTGTGTATTTATAAAGGTTTATTCATGTATTTTTGTATTTAACAGCATTATTTATTTGTTAATTCAGCTGATATATTAAGTAGTATTAAGTCATGCTAATTTCATAATTTCCTGTTATGTTTTAAGATTATAATTATAACATAAATTTATTTGGTACACTTTCAATAAAGTCCAATTTCTTTTGGCAAATACTGGCTGTGTGGTTTTTGTTAACTTTACCCAACAGCCAGTCTGGTCTCTCCAATGGTGGTACCTAGGCAGCATTGCACAAGTGTTTAAAGATGCATTCGTACAGAATTCGTGTTGTTCAAAGTTGTCACCTGCAGACACTGGAGAACTTGTAGCTTTCGGTCAGTAGTTAATGTCATCTGTAATGCCAGGGGAAGAACTCAATGATTGGTTTTGACCTGACGAGGCATGGTTCCACCTTGATGAATATATGAATACATAGAATGGATTTGGTGTATGGAAAATCCACATCAGCTGCACAAGTCTCCTCTGCACAGACAAAAAGTGGGTGTTTGGTGTGCAATGTCACGTAGGCGAATCTTCACAACATTCTTTCATCGCACAATGAACAGTGAGTGAGTGCTACATACAGATGGTGAACGAACAATTTTTAAACACTATGCCTGCAGACCGGCTAGAGTACATGTGGTTTCAGCAGGACAATGCAACTGCTCATACAGCCAACAACACTATGACTTTCTTGGTTCAGTTTTTTCATGGACAGGTGATTTTGAAGGGGTTGTGGCCCCCTCAATCTCCTGACTTTTTTGTGACGATACCTTAAGGATGCTGCTTACAAAACTCATCCTCACACCATTACCGAATTGCAAAGTGAAATTGAACAATGTATCGCTGCAAAACTTACTCATTTTCCCAAAAGGCTGCGTCACTTTTTGAACAATCTGCACTTTGAATTACACTGTAGAAGAATATTAACTGGGTATAGATCTTTATCAAAACAGAATACACTGCTAAATCAATTCCACTTCATAACTACTTTCTTTAAAAATGTTATAACATATGATACATTCATGAATCTATAATTTTGTTAATGTTTCAAGAATACCTTTTTAAAAGTAATATGATCCAAATGAGAATTTACTAAGTGAACTTAGAAAAAAAATTAAAAACAATAACAATTCTTTGTTATTAGAAAGAGCAATTTTTCAATTCAATAAGCAAACAAAATGCACATCAGAATACAGAAAATGGAATACTGGAAAAAAATAAATTTTTATAGCTATTCTTTCTATTTTTGCTAATATTAAATATCTAAATTAGTCAATTTTATATACAGTATATTTTTTAAATTAAATTATGTTTAATCATACCTTACAAGTTCTATCAGATGAAACTGATATAAGTCTGGAATTACTGAATGAAGACCCACCAGAAGTAATAATTAGATCTGTTACTGGTAAAGAATGATCGTTAAAAACATGGTTTGAATCTACAGAAATGCTCTGCTGAATATTCTTATTAAGTAAATTCGATAGATTCCATACAGTCACCATACCATCTTCCCCACCACATACAATTACACTACCATCAAAACACCAGCGTATAACAGTAATTGGTTGAAAATGACGTGCACCACTGCCAACAAGACAACCTGATGAAACCTGAAATTTAATATTACATACATTGATATTATTTAATGCTAAAAAAATAAATGTATGAAAGATGTACCACTATAAGATTTCATAATAATAAACTGCATATAAAAGTAGTTGATCACAATTTCGTTGTCTAGCCTGTACATACTAAAAGTATTAATCTGAATATCATAGATACATATAAAAAAATGCTGACGAAGTGGTGAATAATTTTCCTGGCTGTGCCGGTCAAAAAGTAGTATTTAAAACAATAAAATAAAATATTCTACAATTGTTAAAAAAAAGCTGACAACACAGTTGTAGGACTTTCCCATCACATGGCTTTTTTCTGATGTATGAATTACACATACAACTTAATTTAAAATATGTCAGTGCTATACAATCACTCCTTGTGGTGAGAGGGTATTGTGTTATTGACACAGTATACCCACTTAGTCACTAGTTTAGATCATTTTTGGGGGTGAGGGTGGTTTTGGAAATATTTTTTAATTGTTAACAAATGTGCCTAAGAAAAATGACCTTGCTCTACAGCCTCATTCCCTTGATCTTTTAAGTTGAAAATTTAATGGTATCAATGCCCAATATATAGAAGTAATTTGACCAGTTTGACAAAATATATCTCCAGTAGTTCTGGAGATATAAAGTGATTTAGAGTGCAACACCGAACACAAGTACATATGAACATCCGGAAAATTTCCAACCAGTTTTCAGGGTTCCTTAGGTGTCAAAATGTCAAGATCCAGTGAAGACCACATATGCCCAAATTTGACCAATTACAATATTTTCCCTTATACAGTAATAGCGCTAAGACGGGAAAGTAAAAATAGTAAAATAAAAAAAGTACAACAAAGTTATAAAACTATAACATCATAGAAAATTCCACAAAACTGTAAAATAAAATAGCCTTTATAAGTCACTACATGTTCTTGTACAATTCTGCCATACTAAAAAGTCACTTTTAATATATTTACCAAAATTAGTTTTATAAATGTTGAAATAGAAAAAACTAAAAAAAAAATTTACTGAATTTTTGTAAAATTTGAGAGCCCTATGTGAAGGGGGGTTTATTAATTATGATGATTAACAAAATAAGATGTAAACATCAAAACTCCCAAATTTTGAATAAAAATTTTTTTTGATTTTATGAGCTTCCTTACTCTGTGGGGAAAATTTAGGAAACATTTTGAAAAGAGATGATCCCGAGATGAACAAAAAAGAATTAATTTGAAACAGAATTATTTTAAAATACTGAAAAATGAAATACAACTTACAGCAAAGCAATGAAAAAAATTGCTTCACATTTGGAGTCTGAAATATAACATAGGTGCCACAGCTACTTTCATTTTAGTAGCCCTTTAAGTGATGAAGAAAAATACAAAAAAAAAAGATTAAAAGAGTTAGAGCCAAGAAACAAAAAATCCCCCATTCCCATAATAAATTTTGAAAACATTTAATATGATCAATGCCTTATATAAAAATATTTGAACCAAATCAATTTGGTTAATCCTGAGATAAAGAGCCAAACACAGTGCAACACACACACATATCTTTTTTTTTCTAGATGAACTAGTTGGTCCATAAAACATAAAGATTCGCAAAAAAAAAACCCAATACCCATTTTTGACAAGATCATCATATACTTTCCCCCTCAATAGAGCTACTCTAGCTATATTCACTAGGAAAGTAAAATCTAAACTGATGCACTTGGAAAATGCATGCATTATGTTTTATACATCAAACAACTATTTTTGGAATTAATTACCTTTGTCTTTAAAATACCATACATATTATTACACAACTTTTCAATCAATATAATTTATATTCAAATCACTCAAAGGAAAAGAAACATTGCAGTAAAGAAACAGTAAAATTGAAGAAAGTTTGTTCTTTATATTTTGGTTTCTGTTCTATAAAATAACTGGTACAATTCACCCAACCTATCAGATAAGTTGGTAATATTGTCACCCACAAGGTACTTACAATAGCTGTTCAGTGTTGGTGCAGTTACAAAATCCAAAAAAAGTTATCAAAATCCAGTGAAAAATAATTACATTAAACTGGATTTGATTTCAGTGTGTCTATCACAGCATACTTTCTTACTGTGCTGTACTGTTAAATAATAGTACTGTCAGAAATAATCTAAGTCTTCACAAAAAATATTAAAAAATGCACATACCATCAGAACACAGCTGAAATCAAACCTTAACACAAGCCATACCATGACAAAAATATTTCTAACATAACAATACATTTAACCATATCTAAGTCCACCCATTTCAAGTCTACTGTATGCAATATTTTTGCAACATTTGAAAAAAATTCTTGTACAGAGTGGGTACTTGATTGGGTACAAAAAGTAACTTCTCAACTTGATTTTTAGCAAAACATTACGAAATAATTCAAAACTAATTTTTTTATCATTAAATTAAATTTTAGTCATAAAATAATTTACTGGCTTAGGTTTTGAAAATAATATCTTTTAAATGCTGACCTCTGAAGCGTTCACAAATCTAGGCACTTTTTAACACATTTTGCGTAGTTAAAACAGGTGTTTCTTCTGGTATTGCCACAATTTTGACTTATTTACTACCTATCTGTATAAATTACATCAGTTTTGAAGAAGTCTCTGAACCAATCTACTGATTGGTATTTTACTTTCAGCGATTTTTATGAATTGCATTTTTCATTGCCATTAAAAATTATTAAGATGTTTGTCATATTTTCCACTTGGACCTGGCCTTTGGATGTAATCAATTCATTGTCAATATGTTCCGTCACAAAAGAGAGTCGTTCAGAATAATGTTCACTGTGAAGATTTGGTCTTTCTTAATAAACTGTGATGCACCATTTTCTCACAATTTATTCATTCATAAGACATGCTTTTTTATTTACCTATAAATTTCTACACGAGCTATTTAAAAACTGAATACATTTCAAATTTCCTATCTTGCAGAAAATTTTACTTTTTAACACATTTAAGTTCAGTATAAAAAAAAGTGTATTTACAACAATGTTCAAAATATAGTTCAATCTATACTAACATCCAAAAAACCAACATATCACTAGTGAGAGGTTACCTACTCTATGCACACAGTTTTTTATTTTCTGAATGCCCCTCAACCACTTACATAATCATTATTAGGCAATAATATTTATACAATCATTATGAACAAACTACTCATAAATTTTTACATACGTACATTACAGATGTGTACATATACACATTAGAAAAATTAAATACCCACAAATAAACAGTTTATAAGTAATTACATAAAACTACAAAAATAGCTTGTGCAATTCATAAAAAATGTTTTTACACATATTAATAAAATCAAATCTTAAAAGTAAAAAAAATAATATAATTTAAGTGAAAAGAGGAAAGAAATTTAATTTACCATACGAAAATAATCTGTTCACTTAAACTGTTAATGATTGGCCAATCCTTAATTATTATAGACACAGCATCATAAGCAGACCTTTTACTTTGAATGCTCTGAATGCTCAAAATAAGGTTGTTTTCAATTCTTGTGTTTTTTTTGTTTTTTTTTTTAATTTCATTTTTTTCAATTTTTCTATTCTCTTTTACAAGTTTTACTATATAAACATGTTATTTTCAGAACTTCCTTCATAATTATTAATGATTGTTTAACACTTAAAATGAGTATTTAGATGAGTTCTTAGCATTCTCTTGGTTATTTTAATCCAATAACCCTTTATTGAAGTTCATTATTTTGTGCATCGCCTATAGGAATACAGAAGATGAAAATGAAATTTCACAGGGGAAAGTTTAATGATACTTTAATTTTAATTAAATCAAAATGAATAATTCTTAAAATAACCTAAGTACATCCTAAAATTTTAAATATTATACATTTTTTCAAGAGTAAGAAACTTTTTTTCAGAAAAAACATTCATCAAAACTTAAAAGTTAAGTAAAATTAATTATACTAAAAATATTACATGTTATTAAAAAAAACACTTACCTGATACACATGTAATTTTTCATCAACAGAAAGTGCAATGTAACAACCATCAGGACTGCAAGCCATCACAGATACTTTACCAGGACATAAAAGTCTAGGTGACTGGATTGGCTGCTGGCTGTTAATAGGCCATACTTGTAACAGTGGTTTAGATTTTTCAACTGCAATCAAATAATCTGAACCTAACATACTTAAACCATTGGGATTTATAACACCTCCACCTCTGTATGACATCAGAGAAGTACCAGTCTTTGAATCCCAAACATTGACTGAGACCACCTGTACACAATATAAAAACACAAAATAATGTGGTTATAAAATTAAGTTTGACTTTTTAATTATTATTCATTTTACTAATTCAATCCATTATAATTTAATGTACATCTTTTAAATATAAAATAAAATTTGCTATTACAAAATATCTCCTTCAAAAATAATAAAACTTCTACTGATTTTACCACCGCAATTCGCTCTAATTATTAATATTAAATTAACCGACCAAATTTTTAATGTATGTCTCGCCAACTCAGATTTTACTTATAGTAACAAAGTTTTTACCACAAGCTTCTTTATTTACATTTACGCTCTTTACTTCACAAACTTTCAATCAACTGATTTTCAACAATTTCTGATAACATCAATTTCAAAATTTCACTCCTACTAGAAATTACTTATTTATTAAATATAAAAAACATCAAAACTAATTATACAACAAAATATACATAATTAAATAACAAATTCATGTACATAAAACAAGTATAACATACTACTTCTAGTTAATAACACCATTCAATATAATATATTAACATAAAATAGCTTTAAAAAGTTCCCAGGATATTTTTATTTTGCAACAAACTTTCTACATTAAAAATTCTTAATTATACTTCCTTCAAATAGGCAGATGCAAACATTTGCCAAATTTCAAAATGTTTTAGAATTATTCCTGTATTCTACTCTTTAAGACCACATTCAGATCCTTGATCCATAATCAGTGTCCCAGTATCACATTCTTTTCATTGTTAAATTTCAAGCAAAGAAATTAATAAAAATGCATGCCAAATCAGCAACCTTGGACCAGTGGATAACACACAGACATTACATTTGTGTTTCCTTCTTAAGTTTAGGCAATAGTTATAGAACAATATGTTAACAAGTTTTACTTGGAAGTTTCAGTAATAATGCCAACACATATGATGAGGCTTTTGAAATATCTTAAAATCAAGCAGTTTGATTTGGATATAGACTTCAATTCTTGTAATGGATGTAATACAATGACCAGATGAACTTCTGTCATTTATAACTTTTTTTGTGGTAAAATGTTTCATTTATCACATGCATTGACAAAATTGAAAGTTCAGATTTTTCTTCCTAGCACGTATCTAGCCCTGAACAATATATTTTTCCTTGAATAATATATCCAAGTCTGGTACAAATAGCCCACACTTAGTATCCAAAACAAATTGGCTTACCATGCAAATAATGTTTGGCATCATGTCTACTAAAACAAGGCACCATGTACTTTTTGAGCAAGGTAGGCATCACAGAGAAAAAATATGCTATCGATCATTCAGCATATTCTGCAATTTTCTTATTTTACCAAAGCGATCGTCATTTTTCAATTCTGAATTGTTACAAAAATACGAATACCTATGATCTTGTCAACTCGATTCCAGAATCCAGGAAACTATAGTGTTTTGTACATCATCTGCCATTTTCCAATACATCATTTTTATCACTGTAAAGGATTATATCTGGTAATAAACAAAATGGCCATAAAAAGGCAAATATTATTTCTTAATGATTTAAATAATGTGTTGCACTTCTCAGTAGCATAATGATCTGAATTCCATGCTGAGTTCACTGTGGACTATTGAACACCATCTGGGAGCATATTATTACTGCTGAGTATTTAAAAAAAAAAACAAATTAAATCAGATCAATTTAGAATTCCTCAGGAAATTTAATCCAAAGAGAATTAATATAGATACCTATTTATTAAATGACATTATGTAGGTAGTTACAAAATTACATGAGAGGTTTCACGTTAAACAGTAATTCAAGCAGCTGACCTTGTCAGTATACACTTATGTTGCTTGAATAATAAAGTATAATGAGGAACTCATTTTCAAAAGGTTTCTTGTCCAAAAATTGTTGAAATAGATATTTTTGTACGGCTTTATTCACAATTTTCACCTCTACAGAAGAAAATATGGTTTTTGTTCCAAAACGTCTTTAAAATGATTAAACTCAGTTTAAATATGAGTCTCATTTCCAAAATGTCTCTTGTTCATTCAATATGGCTGTACAATTTGCTTCCTTTTTTTTGTAACAAAAAATCTCTTGTCCAATGCATACATTAAATACACATATGGCTTTATTTTCATCGTCCAATGTATGGCACATCATTCAATAATAAATTATAATAAAAAAATTCTGTAAAACAGAAAATAATATAATGTTACAGGAGGGAAATATTTAATGTGGTACTACTGTTAATTGGTGAAGTGAATAAACTATACTTTTTACTTTAAAGTAAATACTGGTCAAATAAAGTAAACCCTTGAGACTAAGTGGGTAACCTTTTACTAATACTTATAAGTAAACACTTGTAACATTGGTAGTTGTCCAAGTATTTGCGAGTAGTTTTCCCATTTTGCTTTTACTTATCCAGTATTCTCTTTACTTATCAAGTAAACACTTGTACAATTCATATCCTGAACATCATCATGTTCAGACACTTTTGTCAATACATCAAATGTTTCTCATGTTTTAATCAATCCAGCACCGTTTGCATGCCAGTCTTTTAGCAAACATCATCATGTCTAGTGAAGAGACTAATTTCGAAGTACAAGAACCAGTCAAACCATCCGCGTTGAAGTAGCAGAATGTATTTGGTAAATATTCTTAAAGACAACGTTGTTTTAGACCGGTCTATGAGTTCTAAAAGAATTGCTGCTAAAGAAAAAGCACAGAACACTATTCAGAAGGAACATCAGAAAAGTGCGGGGAAGTCAATTACAGTAGAAAAACTAAAAAAAATTAAATAACATGAAAACTGACAAAAACAAAAGTGGGAATAGAGCAGTGAAATTACTAAAATGGGAATCAAACCTCTTTGAGTTACTTGAAATTCATGAAAATCCTGTATTTCATCAGATACCGGGAGCAACCAATGTAGGAATTGAAAATAGGATTCAAGAAGATATCCCAGCCTACTAACATCATTAAAATATTTCTCAACATTGTGTAAAACAGAACAAGCCCAAATACTTTCGGAATTTTTCCCAATTTTACACGAACAACATTCGCCAATATCGGGAACCGTATATTAAGTTGACCAAAAATGCGTTCAATAACAACTCTTTCTTTAGAATGTTGTTTATTGAACACTTCTTCCTGCTGGTTTAAAAGGTATTATTAACTACAGGGCAATTCCGTACCCACTGTCTCCCAAAAGGCATACCGTAGCATTAAATTTAGCCACGGGTTGGCAAACACTGCTCCATTTCCAAATGCGACTGTCATGGGTGCTACCCGGCCAAGAAGCATCAACGTTAGTGATTTTTTCTGTGGAATCACATGTTACCTGAACATTGATGCTGGGATACTTCTTACGATTTTATGTAACAGTCTCCGTAGCGTGCTGGTTTATTTATTTCTAAGTGCGTGCAATCCACAGCAACTATTACGCTCGGCATTTTAAAACGAGAACTCCATTTCCTCTTGGCTTCATTTAACTCATGAGCATTCTGTGGAAAGTTAATCTACTCAGATGCCTTTTCGTTTAATTTATTCAGAACGTAATCGAAAGTTTTGCATACTGTAGAACAGTGAATCCCGAAGTCTTCACTGACACCGTTTTGAAATCCAGGGTTAAGTACCGCAAAAATACTTCCATTTTCTGTTGCGATGACAGAGCACCTCCTCGCTTTTCATTACTTTCTTCCAAAAAAGCATTCGTCAAAAATTCAACTGATTCTTTTGTAAACGGAATTAGTTCTTCATATCTTCTTGGACTCAATGCTCGCCTTTCTTTGTAAGTTTTTGGTTGACGAATGTTGACAAAGGCTGCCATACCAAGTATAAAAAATTAAATGAAAGTTTGATAAGGTTACTAAACAGCTACCTTGAAATTCTACGAGTAAATACTTGAATACACTTCCGAACTCAGGATTTTATTCACTCGTTTTAAGTAGAGTCTGACCGGAATCAGTAATTGCGTGTAGTTACAAGTAAACGCTTGATAAGTAAAGGTTATTCACTTCCCTGTTTTACAAGTAAAGAGAATACTTGTCAAGTATTTGGTTTACCGTTGTTTATTCACAGAACTGCAAGTAAAAGTAAATACTGGTTTTTATTCACTTCACCCAATATTCCTAGCAGCTACAACAGAACAAACAAAAGATAAACAACCAAAAGAAAAGGTTAATATTTATACATTGAAATATACAGACTGAAAAAGATGCTGCAAAGGGGTATGTTCAACTAACTTCTGCCATGTTTCACAAATTACGGACAATTAATTTTTGAAGTTTGCACTACAATACG
Source organism: Lycorma delicatula (assembly GCF_047948215.1). Lineage (NCBI taxonomy): Eukaryota > Metazoa > Arthropoda > Insecta > Hemiptera > Fulgoridae > Lycorma > Lycorma delicatula. The sequence continues at coordinate 116,274,300 of NC_134458.1, forward strand.
CCTGTATTCAGACAGGTGTGGCAAGCAGAATAAGAATTTTGCCATGCTAATATACTGATCTGTAAACTACACTCTGTTGCATGTGCATACAACAATCTCATTTTCCCAGTCCCTGGCCATTCATACCTTCCTTCACATCGGGTGTTCAACCAGATTGTCAGAACTTCAGCATTTAGACCATTTTAATAAACCCCAAAGAATACTACAAACTATTTGAGAACCATGGAACCGTTTTCAAATTGAATGACAGCTGTATGTATGACTGGAAGGAAACTTGTGGAAAAGTAATGAAAAACCTGACCAGTTTTATTTTAAGTTTGCTCCCACCAAATGATTTATACTATGTTGGGGCAGAACACCATCTGAAATTCTAGTTAAAGGAGAACCATGGTACTTTCAAAAAAATTCTTAAACCAAAACAGAAGCTGTTGGGTTTCAAACTAAACACAATAAAGAAAGGCATCCCCCATAACAACAGAAGTTGAGGATGTGAAGTAACTGTCACATCTTCATTTTGGAGGGAACTGGGAGGCGAAACCAGATGTCAGACATATTATTTAAAAAAACGTAATTTCTGGTAAATACTTAGTGCAAAGATTTGGAAAATGAATTAGAAGGTGGTATGATGGAAGAGGCTGAAAGTATACTTTAAATAGTTCGGTAAGTTTATTATTTTCTTATTTTATTGTATAAAATTGTAATAACTTAACTTTACTGATAAACCTACAATGTTTATTACATTAAAAGTCATATAGGCCTAAATTCTGATCATATTTATTTTTTATATTTTTGAATATAGAACAATCATAAAGAATTGTTTTTTTTTTTTTCAGTAACAAATAGCATAATTTTTTGACAAATTTCATACATTGTCTTTTAAACCAAAATGTCTCTTGTCTGAAGATTTTCATTCCAAAACGTCTTTTGTCCAAAATTATTCCTTTATTTACTTTTAATGTGTTGCTTTCATTACCTATTTTATAAAATTTTAGCTCTGCAAATGTTTTTTGTGGTTTGCCATAAATTTCACTTGAATGACAAGGTACATTTGGCTCATTATACCAGGTGATTCAAAAATAACTTCACAACTTTAAAAGCATATAAACTTTTATTGAAATACTCACAAGATTCGGCTGAGGTCTCATTTCATAGAAAATCACATCAAGTTTGTCACCCAACATTCACTTTGGTTCGATATGGCTTCCATTTGTAATAAGGCATACATCCCATCTGAAGTCAAACTCATTCCAGACTGTAGCCAGCAAATCGGACATACCTCTGCAGTTGCAATGTTAATTCAAAACCTTAGCTCAACAAGATCAGCAGGCAAAGGTGGTACATAAGCCTGATCTTTTATGAAACCCAACAACAAAAGTCTAATGGGGGTCAAGTCTGGGGAGTGAGGTGGCCATGCAATTGGACCTACACGACCTATCCACCAACCTGGGAATCAGTATCAAGAAAATCTCAGACCTGTAGGTGGTAGTGAGGTGATTCCCTGTCATGCTGACAGTAATCCATCATGCAGGCGTCCATCTTGGTCATCAACATTTATGTGAGGAATTAGAAAATTCTGAATCATGACCAGATAAACAATACCATTTACGGTTGCCTCCTGGAAGAAGAATGGACTGTAAAGTCTTTGATTGCTTGGAGCACAAAAAACACTGAGCTTAGGGCTATCATGAATATGCTGCTAAGTTTCACGAGGGTTTTAGCTAATCCATACTCTGTAGTTATGGGTGTTCATCTGGCCACTGAAGTGAAATGTTTGACTCATCACTAAAAATTACATTGTCTAAAAATGTATTGTTGTCTGCAGTTTTATCCATCACTTCCACACAAAACTGCAGGCGAACAACTGTGTCATCATCTGTAATGTGTTAAATCACAGTTAGTTTCTATGGCTTCAAATGCAATCCTTTACATAATATGCACCAAACAGTCATTTTTGGAATGCCAGTCTCATGTGACACATGTCCAGTTGATTTCTTCAGACTATACAAAAAGCTTTTTCAAAGTTGTTCTAAAGCAGCTTCACGGACACATGGGCGTCCTGGTAATTTTGCACGTTTAACAGAACCTGTCTCAATGAAGGTTTGTGCAAACAGCTAATTGTATGCCTACTAGAAGGCTCCCTACTATACACTCTATGAAAATTAAGTTGAACACTGCAGTTGCTGACTGCAAATCATGAAATACACAGTGAACATGTTACACACCAGTAAATGTATCCATTTTTAACAACCCTAGTGACAGACCTGATAGCTGAATTTGGAACTACGAGGCAAAAATTGATGTTTTGCTATGAAATGAGACCTCAACTGAATCTGTAAGTTATCTAAATAAACTTTTATATGCTTTTAAAGCTGCGAAGTCCTTTTTGAATCACCCAGTATTATACAGCCCAGACATTCAACCCATAGGAAATATCTGACAGAACGCAATCTTCATTCCCAATTTCATTTTCATTTAACATTTGAATTAGTTTAAATATTAAACAAGAAATTAGAATTAATAAATTAAAAAATTCTCACAAGTATGGGGATTTAATTTTAATAGGTTCAGCATGTAAATAGATTTACAAAGTGGAAAATAAAAACCATGAACACACTACATGCCATCAATTGGCAGTCTACCTTGCTGAGTTTGCAATCTCACAACTCTACAGTATGTTATTATTTAATAAGCAAAGCATTTGAAATTATACCTTGCAACATAAAGCTTTAATATATAATGGCATATAAATGACATTACTTAAGACATTATTCAAAACATGATAATCTTCAACTATATCAACAGGAGACAGTTACAATGTAACATAATGAAAGATACTTGAAAGTATGTCAATTTAAACAGATAAGCAGCTGCATGTTTTTTTTTATCCTTCTATCAATCATCCTTGAAGCACACAAGGTAAGCTTTAACCTACAATAAATTTAGAACTTGTAATTTCATTAAGTGCACACTGTCATAAAGTCATCTAAGTTTTTCATGTTTATTAGATTTTTTGTTTGTAGTATTTCTTTTGAAATTCAATAAAACTAGTACACAGATTTTTATTACTAGAACTTAAAAAATCCAGAAAAATTACTAGAGAGTGCATGATGTACCACACTTTTCGGTAATTACTGGCTCTTATGTTTTTGAAAATGAGAATAATCAATTGTTGATCATATCAGAAACACACAAAACCTTTCAATGCTTTTCTATTAACACATAATTTCAATCTTTTAGAGCTATTGCAATTTATGTTTTAATTTAGTTTAAAGAAATTTAATATAGTTGAATAATTTAATTTATTTTAGTCACGTTGAATAGAATCATTATGTATATTCTTTTATTCTGTGGAGATAGCCTTACCTTCCAATAGTCTGTAATCTGCATAGCTTTATAATTTCTGTGCACAGTTATATTTTCGATAATGCTTCCTATGGTTTTTTCTGCACATTATTTGGTTGTGACTCATGTTGCTTCCCCAGGTATATTTAACAATCCTAGTTGTTTTAAAAAAATTAAATAGTGGAAGGCAGATGCTTGCAGACTAATGAAAAAACTTGGTGTTCTAGTCTTCTAACAAAATTTGTCAGAATGAGTACAAGATAGATTAAATTTTGGTGAACGTATTGATTGGTGAAATGAACAGATTTTTAGTGATGTATTATGTGAAATGAAAGATGTTTACTCCAGTTAGTGCATACATGCATTAAAAGTAAGGTTGAAGAAGATTTTTTCATTTATTGAAATTCCTGGCATTCAGTACCATAGTTGTTTTAGACGAGTCTCGTTTCAGCACTTTAATTTTGCAGAAACTGAAAACTGTGTGCATATGTAAACGATTAAACAGTTGTGGAGAAGCACAAAATGGAAAATAAAAACCATGAACACACTGCATGCCATCAATTGGGCAGACTACCTTGCTGAGTTTGCCATCTTACAACTCTAGAGTATGTTATTATTTAATAACCAAAGTGTTTGAAATTACACCTTGCAACATAACGCTTGAATACAAGGGCATATAAATGACATTACTTAAGACACTATTCAAAACATGATAATCTTCAACTATATCTACAGGAAACAGTTACAATATAACATAATGAAAGATACTTGAAAGTATGTTAATTTAAAAAGTAATTTTAAGGAACAGAATTTAATGAAAAGGAAAAACAAATGATAAACAACAAATACTTTATTCTCTTCTAATAAAGATGACTAATTCTGAAAATTTTCCAGTTTGTTGTGCCTTATATTTGGTTGTAATTATACATATTTTTTTAAAGATAGTTTCATTATACAATACTTCCCCATATACACAAATATAATATTGTCAATTGTGCAATACAAGGCACTACTAAAAAAAACAAAAACAAAAAAAAAAAATATATATATATATATATAGTTTCATTCTTGACTGAACAAATATTTGTTCTAATTTATTTTAAATGTTTTTATGAAAATTTTTATTTTAACCAACAATTTTTACAAAATTTAAAAAGCTAATAGAATAATATGTAAATGTACACAGTCTAAATTTTTTTTAAATATCACCGAAGATGAGCGTAGGCCTCAAAATGTTATGATAAAGTAAAAAAGTAAAGATAAGAGTGTTTCTCTAATTCTGTGCTTTGCAGAGTATTATTTGAAAGAATATTATATTGTATATATAGATATTAACGTACACAGGAAAAATGGACTATAAAAAGTTTAACCTAAATAAATTAATAATAATAATAAAATATATATATATATATATATATATATATATTGTATTCAGAATGTAAATATTTTTTTTTTTTAATTTTTAGTAAATAGCACATGAGACCCAGATAAGCAGTTGCATGTTTTTTATCCTTCTATCAATTATCCTTATAATAATTATTATATATAATTAGTATAAGCATACAAGATAGCACTTAATATAAGCTTTAATCCATAATAAATTTAGAACTCTTAATTTCATCAAGTGCACACAGTTATAGTCATCTAAGTTTTTTATGTTTATTAAATTTTTTGTTTATAGTATTTATTCTGAAATTCAATAAAACTAGTAAATTCTTTTATATGAATCCAAATCTACTCAAGGACCAAGTATAATCTAACTAATCATTAATATAAAGTGAATTTAAATAACAATATTTAACGGAATGATGTATTCTAATCTGCATAGATGGTAACGCTATTCTGTAATAATTCTGATTCAATTATTAAATTAGAAATAAAATTGAAATTTATGAGTCAAACTTAATCTTGGCCCACAAGTTTAATATTTAATAGCTATATTAGTAACAGAGCACACAGCATTTTACATAAATCTATGTGAATTTCTACTATTTAAGGAAATATTAATACTTGATTACTGCTGCTTACTGGGGAATATCTTTTTACCAATTAATATATTTAATTTTTAAGCAAAACTTTCTTGAGTAAATAAAGCAAGAATTTCATACTTAACTACAATGAACTACATAATTAATTACTTAAAACGGGTCCTGATAAGACTGTAAGTAGCAACCCTCAAAACCTTGCACGATTTAAAATAAACCAGAGTAGCATCATGGAAATAGAAGTAGGCAATATGTTGCGCCAGTATTTTAGGGTTTATATTTTCTTTCATCTGGCTTATTCAGTAATCTATATCGTAACACACAATGAGATGTGTTAGTCTATACAACATTCAACTCCTTCGACAATTATTATTTGCAAGCAAAAATAAACAAAATGTTTTAAACTTACCGAATCTCCAGAGGAACTAGTAAACAAAACTTCGTTCATGTTTGTATACGCTGGATCTCAATGAAAATTAGGCAACTTATAAAATTCGGCGCATTTTAACCTCAAAATATACCACGTGCGAAATTATACCTCTTAAAATTTTGTAAAAGTAAAATTAATCTCCAATATATTAAATACGTAACAAAGTTGTATTACCTATACATTGCACAACCCCGCAAAACGTTTTACGGGGTTTAATAAGAAAACTTGCACTATTAGTTTAAAAGTGCAAATAAAAAATAACCCCTAAGGAATCTGCGAGAGGCACGATCCGCTATTTTTCCCCATTTAATCAACACAAACAAAACTTATAAGGAAAAACTTTCTATATTTCGAAATAAAAAATTATAGGAAACATTACAATCTACAGAACCTATATAACTTTTATTAATTTATTTAAACTGATATTGACACAATTTTAAACTCTACAAATGAAAACTTAGACAAATTTAAGTAGAATGATCCAAACAAGCAGCTTTGCTAATACACGACAGTACACTACCACTATCTATCGGAGCAGTTGATATATATTAGGTAGTAGAAAAGCCAGGTTAATCACAAAATTAATTACGTCCTATAATTTATTCGAAGACGTAATTAATTTTCTGTTATTTATCAGTAGAATAAGTATCTAATACTTGTCACAGGTTTTTATGAGTAATTTTTTTAAAAATTTAGCCTTGCTGGGAATCAAACGAACGTACAGCGAAATGAAAGGTAAATAAACATAACTAAGGAAAACTAAAAGGGATAAAATCAGTTTTGATGAAAACGTCTTAAAGTTTCTTTCAATGTGATAAACAACATAAATTATGATATGCAGATTCTAAATATACATTTATTTGATTTAAAACTGCTGCGAATCTCATTTATCTTTTAAAAGTTATAAGCTATAATTCCTGTAAACAGTTTCTTCGCTAAAATTTCCCAGTTTCGTTTTAGACTGTCTACGATCTTTTTACATGAGTTATGTATTCAACATTTTCAGAAATGTAAGCACAGACATATTACTATTAAAGTAACGTGTTACTTTCATCATGGACAATTGTCTATGTTGTTTCATTCCTGAAGTACACCAATTTTGTTATTCCTTTCAGTAGCCATAGTAACCACTGTATATTGTTGTAAGCAGTTTAAAGCAATATAATTTTGCTGTTTTTCTGAAAGGTGAAATCGTGTTATTTAATGATTAAATTAAAAACAGTGATTATTGGACCCTCCAATGTAAGTGAAGTTACGTAGTAAAGTACTTTTGGTGTATTTCGGTAGTAATTCTCTTAATAGTATCCTATCCGTTATCACCAACTTGAAGATGTTTCTTTTCCGTTGTAATGAACAACGACAAGAAAACTTGTATTTCTCTAGTACAGTATGTTAAGTTTATTATTTCGCAATGGTCCAAGCTCGATTGCTAATGAACATACATGATCAGATTCGAAAATACGGATACTAGTGGTGGACAACCTTGGATTCTTGTACTATCGAACTGGATTGTTATTTAAGTTTATGATAAATTTGCCGTAGCCGTTTACCCAGAAGAATTACTTAGTTTTAGTTTATTTCACAAAGTGGAAATACCACTGAATGTTTTATTGTTCTCTTTTTACGAACAGAAAGTAGTATTTAAAGTAACTCAGATGCACTAAAAAAAAAAAAAAAAATGAAAAAAGATCATATTTTCATACTATTTATGAATTAAATACATTTTCTATTTAAAAAAATTATAATTTGAGTTTAACGTTAATTTTAGTTCCCTCCTTAATGTGTAGTTTGATGTATGTTCATTTACTTTTTTTTGTAAGTGTAGTCTGCTTGTAAAATTTCCCAATGTTCAAGAATGTTTTGGTCTGGGATTTACATTTACATATAAAATTCAAATAACATCTTTGTAGACATGTTAAGTTTCCATGAGATAATTTGTAAAGTTTAATCAGCTATAGTTTTCACTGAGTTTATGTGTATGTTTTGCCTAAATATGAAGTGGGACATAAAATATAATTACCCAAAGTACATAATATGAGATATCACGAGTAGGTTACATCAAGAATGACCATATGTTACTCGGTGGCAGATTTGGCCTGGGATGGAATTAATACACAATAACCAATATAATAAAAGCAACTCAACTGATACTATTACATGTTTAGAAATCAGTGATCTGCTAATTGGAACCAGCCTTACAAATAGGAATATTATTTATAGAATGTAAAGTTATCAAAAGTTAAGTTTGCAAAGGTCTGCAGTATTCTGTGTTGTTTGGTGTGCATATTGTGTAAACAAAGTAATTACATAATTTTTTATAAAGATTGATTTATTCATTAATCTACCTAGCTTTCACTTTTTTCAGATTTGCTAAAATATGAAAATTTTATTTTTTAAATAATTTACACAACAGTTGAATTCATTGCTAATTTTTAATTCCTTTTTTTCATTAATATTTTGCATTTTTAGAGTGGGAAATCAACAATTGCCAATTATTTGTCCGATGCCACAGATATTAGTGGAGGGGATTATAGACCTACTAAAGGTGTACGAATTGTTGAATTTGAAACGCAAAATTTAAATGTAAACAACAGAAATGCAGCAGCAGAAATTGAGTTGTGGGACTGTAGTGGAAATAAAATGTAAGTATTTTATCTTTTCAATTAACTATTGACAAAATGGTTTTACTGCCCATGGCAGACAATAATAAAAACTATATTAAATGATCAAGTTAAATGAAAATTGCACCATAATCACCTTGAATGTATTTGAAACTGTTTTTAGTTAATTTTTTTTTTTTTTTTTTTTTTATTATTAATGCATATGCACAAAATAAGATATAATATAAAACTTTACTGTTTTCATTTTACTAAGGTAAAATGTGATTATATAATAACTAAGTTGGACAAAATGTACACAACATGTAATATGAAAAATATGGCAATGATTGTTACTTTAATTTCCTTTTCATCTTTGCCTTATAAAGAGACATACAGAATTCACGATCAGGTTTAAAATTCATTTGATTATAGTTTTATCTTTTATTGTAAAATATGAGTGGGTGATAAGTATTATAAGATATCTGTATAATTACTTTATTGTAATAAATACAATCCCTTTTTATCTTCGATTTTTAAAAAGATACTGCTGTGGAAAAAAGTCATAGTTAGTATTTCCATTAAGTGAACTTCAAATGTTTTGCCAGAAACAACTGAAACAAAAATACATATAATTTATTTAGTATTTTGTTGTGCTTCCTAAGAACTGGTGGAGATGAGATTTAATAAATGTGTTCAGATTTTACTACATTACTTATAAGTTTGACCTTCCCTGTTAAGTAAAATAATATTAAAAAATCTCATAACTAATTTCTTGATTTTTAAGATTGTTTGTAATATAGGTATGAGAACTGTTGGCCAGCTTGTTACAGAGATGCGCAAGGAATTATTTTTGTATATGATGCAGATTCTGATGAACAGCTAACAGAATTAGATGAATACTTTGATAATTTTGTCGTACAGAGTGGTATTGATCACAATAATTGTTTGATAATTGCACATTCCTTGCAAAATAGCAATTCTAACCCTACTGCAATTCTTAGTAAGTATAATTGAATGCTGTTTAAATAAATACTTGATGATATTTTTTTATTAATCTTGTTTATATTTTAATGTAGCAGATGAGATCAATGAAATTACTTAAAGGAAAAGATGCTACACTTTTATCATTAAAACTGAACCAAAATCCAGCACATTCCATTACAACTGGTCAGATAGTTGGCAGAAAATTCATTCTGAATTATTTTGTTTCTTTATTTATTTAAAGATTTTCATTGTTCAGAAGTATTTTTCTATATTCCATCTATCTGGTTTTTTTTTAAACCTCCATTCAAGTGGACAAAGCAGTAATCAGGTCACACAGCTGTACCCACCGGGTTGGTCTAGTGGTTAATGCATCTTCCCAAATCAGCTGATTTGGAAGTCGAGAGTTACAGCGTTCAAGTCCTAGTAAAGCCAGTTATTTTTACACGGATTTGAATACTAGATCGTGGATACCGGTGTTCTTTGGTGGTTGGGTTTCAATTAACCACACATCTCAGGAATGGTCGAACTGAGAATGTACAAGACCACTTCATTTACACTCATACATATCATCCTCATTCATCCTCTGAAGAATTATCTAAACGATAGTTACCGGAGGCTAAACAGGAAAAGAGAGAGAGAGAGAGAGGTCACACAGCTGTAAGCCTGGTTTGAAATTAAATTATTCTACTGTTGGGATCCAATAGTCTTCTAGGATTTAATCAAGGCTTAATATCATGCTATTCAAACTCTTGTGCTGAAGTAATTCCTTTTTCTTCTCACACCTTCAAGGCACATATTATTTTTCATTTCCCTCATAGCAAGTGGCTTTTCTCTGCAAATAATTAAATTCCAACAATCAGTTACCTAAATCAGGATGAGGGGGATTGTTATCATCCTATCTCCTTGACCAGTACCCTGTGCAAGATGATGGAACGATTGGTGAACCATTGTCTAGTGTGTTAGCTTCAGAGAAACACCCTCATTGTCCCAGAATAATGCAGTTTCCACCAGGGTAGATCATCTATTGATCATGCAGTTGCCCTGGAAGCTACTATGCAAAACCCCTTTTTTTTTCTGCCAATGCCTGGTTGCTGTATATTTTTTGATTTTCAAAAAGCATACAACATGGCATGGAGGAGAGGAATCCTAAATACACTTCATGAATGGGGTGTAGAAGGTAATCTCCTCGCACTTATCGGGGTTTCCTCAGTAGTCGGTCCTTCTGAATTCAAGTTGGAATGATGGTATCTGAAAGTTTCACACTAGAAAACGGGGTACCCCCAGAGAAGTGTCCTTAATGTTACTTTGTTTGCCATAGCCATAAATAGTATAAAAAGCCGTGCAAAAACCAGTTATGTGTTCCTTATTTATAGATGATTTTTTTCTATTTATATAACATTTAAAACGTTAGCTGGAGATGAGAGGGTGCTTCAAAACAATAACCAGCTTAGAATCATGGTGTAAATCTAATGTATTCACGTATTCCCTGGAAAAAACAAAGTGCATTTGCTTTTCCTGGTTGAGGGAACATGTATTTACATGGTGAACCAGTTAAGACGTGGCACATGAGTTAGATTTCTAGGAATGTAGTTAGACCGCAACTAACATGGGTAACACATTTGTAGGAGAGAGTTGAAGGTAAAATGTCTAAAGATGTTAGACATGCTGAGGGTTTTATCTAATATCTGTTGGTGATCCGATCATATTAGTGTGTTGTACTTCTACCAGGCTCTGGTCCGTGCCTGCTTAGACTACTGCTGCATGGGTTATTTGGGGCTACCATTCTAAGGATGCTCGATGCAGTGTAACATTCATTCATCTGTCTTGCCACAGGTGCATTTCACTCAAGCCCCTTGGTAAGTCTGCTGGTGTAAAGTGGCAAGCCATCTCTTTGGAATAGGCAAAAGCAGATTATATGCTCCTATGTGGTTCGGATTAAAGCGCAACCAACTCATCCAACCTTTGATGTGTGGTACTCTCCAACCAGCATGTTAATTGATAACAGGAACAACAGATATCTACTGCTCTGCGAGGCATCGGAGCTCAGTGCCCTTTCTCAGCTCTAAATATACAGTTATCTCCAGTCCTTACTGTTGCTCCATGTTATTACCCTCTTTGGCAGCCTACTCTTGTTAATTACTGCTTTGATCTTTGTCAGTATAGTAAAGAGAACACAAATCCAGTTATTTTGTAATATTGTGAATAGCTTGAATCCTGATTTTATAGTTTATATGAACGGCTCTAGAAATGTTAATTTTGTTGGTTGTGATTGGCAACAGAACATACATGTTTGGCCTTCCCAGCATTGCCAGTATTTTCATTGCAGAACTGTATGCCATTAATAAGGCCTTACATATAATTAGCCCAAAATTTCAACAAGTTCTTGTTTGCTCAGATTCTGTGAGTGCCTTACAGGTGATTAATGATTTGTACTCCAGACACTCTGCTGTCTGTGAAATTCATTGTGACATTTTGCAAATGAATCACCAAATTACAATAGTGAGCTTCTGCTGAATCCCCAGCCATATTGGGATTTTAGGCAATGAGTGCACTGATGGTGCAGTTAAGGAAGCTCGTTTCCAGCCTCCTTTCACCAATTGCATCACCAATCACTCACATTGTTAGAAAACAAACAAGATTGTTTGATCTTGTTTGTTTTCTAAAGAGAGTGGTGCATGATGAGTGGAATGCTAATATTAGCAATAAACTTCATTCAATCAAGAACACTGTTTCACCATGGAGCTCCTCATGCAAAAATAACCTTCGAGAGGTTATTATCTGTAGTTTACAAATAGGGCACACTAGGCTCACTCATGAATATCTGACACAAGTAGACGCACTTATTTTTACATGATGCGACTGCCAGCTAATAGTGCACAACATCCTTGTGGGTTGTATCTGTTATGTGGCACTGCATCGCAAGTTTAACCTAGAGGCTAACATGCAAACTACTCTAGGTGGTAATGAAATGTTATCTTATGTTTTAAAGTTTCTTAGGGCCATCTGTCTATATTTAAGTATTTACTGTAGTTTGTTTCACCTATTCATGCTAGCTGCTGTCAAGTAGATGCTAATTTTGCTATTCTAATTGAGATGTATCTTTATTTATTACCATAAATATATTTTGACAGGGTGATGATTGTAGAAGCGTTTTTCGCCCAGAAAATAAAAAAAAAAGATGAAGGGGAATCTAACAAATTCAGGCTGGAGGAGAAATCATTCCAGTGAAAGTTCTTACCTCATTCAAAATGAGGTTGCAAAAACAATGAAATTTAAAGCCCAGCCTACAAAATTTAATGACTTCAGAGCTAATGTCAGAAATGTCATAAAAAACTCTCCTGTCAAAGTTCGGGTAATGATAATTTTAAAAACAAAAGTCTAGAACTATCTTACAGATCTGAACATGCTTTCACCTCTTGAAATCAGTTTCACTATTACTAGATCTACTCATTTTAATAAGCTGTTCATGCAACCTTTTGGGTTGCATGAACAGTTTCAATCTCAATACGCAATAAGTTACTGAACAAAGGTGTATTGGAAAAGCAGCAGCTGACGTAGTATGTTATGCAATGGTTACATTGCCAACTTTCAATGAATAGAGAAAACCATCATTATCAAACTGTTGTTTGTGCATCATCATTATTAAATAATAATCAAAATCAACTTTTGTGCTTGGAGACATTTCATAGTCCACAATTTGATTTCATAACATTTGTCTGCCTAACTGTTTTATAGTATTATTTATTATCTTCCTGAATCTTTTTGCTTCATCCATTTGTATAAAAAAACACCATGTAATTACTAGATATATTTGTTATAAAATTCTGATATAGTTCCTCCTTAATCTCTTTGATATAGATCATATAAGTTTTCTTCCTGTTTGATCAACCTTCCCTTCCTTCTGTGGCATTCCAATTCAATTTTTTATAATCCTTTACGTACTTTATTGTTACCTCTCTCTCTCTCCCCCTCTCCCACTTTCTTTTCTTAAATTCTTTCTCTCTTTATATATATATATATAATATATTATATGCTTTTGAACTGATCACCTCTAAATTAATTGGACCACCAAAAATTCATAAATTAAACATCGCAATGTAATCTTTATGCCAGAATAAATAGATATAATTCTTAGGGGTAGAATGAATTTACCCAATACATTTAACATAAATATGCCATACTAATAAATAAAATTCTGAGGAATACAATGAATTTACCTGATGCATTCTACATGAAAGATGATTATTAATTAGTAAATAAATAAAATAACCTAAATGTAAATAAAGACACTATGATTATTACTTATGATATAACTAACATACATCTTAGCATATCTATAGATCATATCTTAAAAATAATTAAAAAATATAATAAGAAATACATTAAAAAGTAACCAAGAAGATCCAAAATTTATTAAAAGTATCACTATTATAAGAAATATATGCCACAATATTATTTAATTACTTGAAAGCCTCTAACTCAGGTAATTTCTTTACTGATTTGAGTTAAATTGTTTTATACTTTCCTGATCAACAATCCTGCTTTCTTTTCATCTCACCTCATTAAATCCAAAATCTAACCATAGCCTATTTATTTCTCATTTAAAATTATTATTGAAAATGGAATATATATATTTCTTTTTCAATAATAATGTGGTATGAAAATTTAAGTAATCCTTTAAAAGATAATACAGTAGTATAATAAATTTTTTAGCCATAGATTGTAAGTACAGATAGTGTATACAAGCAACTTTTACACAACAAACTTCGAGATTGCCAACCTCGACATTCTGTATATATATATATATATCTAATTTTATTGCCAACTTTCAACAGTTATCTAGCCTATCGCTCTTGTTTAATAAAACTTCTGACATTACACACTCCTACCCAAAGAATGTTGCAATTATTAAAGTTCCTGATGATCTGTTGACTAGTCTTTAATTGTATATTCAGTTAGGGGATTATTTTAACTCTAGAATATTTTACCCAAGAAATAAATTATATATTTCACTTATCAACATCAAATTTTATAACAAAAGCACAAGGAATGAATAATATGTGTTTCTTCAGGAAATACAACTCTAATTTCCTATTGCTTTCCACTACATAGTATTCGATCTGGTTATCATTAAATTTTTGTTGTCAAGCTGTATCAACCTTCAATTACTACTCCTCCATTTGTTCCATAACTGTTACAAGCAATTAACAATCGTATTGAACGATGATGGAGTGAGATTCATTCTGTGGTATGATTAAAAGAGTAGAGCTTGTATTAATATGACTGAAATACAAATGTTTGTTACATGTAATTTATTTACAACAAATTAAAAATTCTTAATTAACAATATTCAGTGAAGTTTGTTAGACTGCAATTCACTTGTTGCATAATTTCAATTTCAAAAACTTTCAGTTGCTTCTCAAAATCACCTTCAATAGCCTTATCATTATCGTGAACGTTTTTCTTAAAAAAATCCTTTTTAAGCGAACCAAATAAGTGACAGCCAAGTTAGATTTGATGGGAAGTAGCAAAACTTACTGTCTGAATTGAAAAGTGACAGATATAACAGATTTGTTATTAAAGCATACTATGAGGACAAAGCATTTTTTGAAAAAATCAATGTCTTTGCTTGGAATAGATTTGCTTAAATTTAAATTTGCTCTTTGCTTGAATATATATTCTCAATTCAGGACTAAAATGGTAGGTCTGTCTAATTAAAAGATCTCAAAGTTAAAACAATTTGTCGCTCTCTCTTTTGAAATACTGAAGTAGATGAGCCAGTCATTTTTATTTATGCTTTAGTGTTAAGCAAGCAAGAGAGAGCCATCTTGCTTACTTTTCTGTACTATAATTTTATGTGTAGTATTTCCTCAACATTTTAGCTGCAATGCCTAAATTCTGAGTCATTAGTACAATGGTAATTTGCTGATTTTCCCAAAGAATCTGATAAGTTTTTGATATCAGTGGAAATAGATTTGCCTGTGATTCATTTACAAACTTTACTTGAAGTTTAATGAAGCTTTCAAGGCTGGTTCATTCATTCATTCAGCTACATTAAATTTTTTGCTCTCACATTATAACAGTAGTTGACTGATAACAAAGGACAAGGATTGATTCAGTACAATTTCGAATTAAGTATCTTGCAGAAAGTAAGATTACCCTTGTTATAGAACAGAAGGAAAAATATGTTGTTTATATTTCAACCACTCTCATATAATTAGCAAAAGTGCTGATTTATTTAAACAGCATAACACTTTTCCATTGCTATCTTATAAGTTACTGCTTTATTTTTTATTTCCTGATAATACAATTAGAAGTTAATATATCTTTGTTTAAATACCCTTTCTTAATTTAGTTAGAGTTTCTGCACTCACAACAAAAAGAAACTGGGTGTTTAAATATATACACCAGCTACTAAAATTATTTACTACCATAACTAAGACTGGTTATAATAAGCATTCTTTATTTCAGGTAGTAAATTTTCAAGAATGACACATATTACTGCAAATGCTGAAGAAAGTGGTAACAAACTGAGAAGTAATTTTAATAACTTTATTTCAAATATTATAAGTGGAGTACATGATCGAAATGAAAGAGATGAATTGAATATAATAAATGTTCCACTGAAAATATAATTTTAAAAATATAAAGGTTTCATTAACTTGAAAAAATATATGTATACATATCACTTATATTCTTTATGCTTTACTGATTGACATCTTTTTTTTAATTTTTAGGCTCTTTTTTGTTATTCTTTTGACAAGATGAAGTACTTAACTCTAAATATGAAAAAAACTGTGCTTCATATGAATTCAAAATTATTTCCTGAAGACCAAGGTTTTCATGCCACTTCCTGTTTAAATCGCTTGTTTTATTAAAGAAAAACTTGAAATACTGAAGTAGATGAGCAAATTTATTTTTTTATGCTTCTCATGAACCGTTCCAACACGTGGCTTGTCATCCACCCTGGCATTCATTTGCTGCAGAGAGATGAATTCCTTCATTTCTAAATGCTACTGAACATGCTACAGAAATTATATCTACCTTAAAATTACAATAGTTCTTCAAAAGTACAGTAATGGGTAATTACTTTTGATATTATTTTGGTTTTATTATTTAAGTTACATTATGTTGCTACATCATGAACTTAATTCAATTTTTTTTTTACAATGTAGAAATTGCATGCATTGCAATGAATAAAAAAGTTATTAATTTAATTTCATCATTTTTAAGTAATTATAATTATAGCAATTTAATTTATTCTTTTTGTTTTCTGTATAATATGTAAATTTTATAAAATAGACTTCATTGTACTTTTTTCTTTACCTTCAATCTAACAAACATTTATTCTCCACAGTCCTTTTCACCTAGTCAATCTTTGTCAATTCTCCCACAAAGTCCATATCATGAGCAATTGTTTTGACATTTCCATGTTTGTAATTATCCGTCTGACACCTATACTTAGTTAACTTTAAAAAATTCAGAAAAGAAACACTATACCACAGTAATCTATCACAATGAAGGAAGGAGGTGTCTCCTTACAGCTACTGTGCTGGTTCACAATTTTCCAATGGGGTAAATATCACTTTCTGAGGAGGTATCCAAAAAAATGTTAGCCTTCAGATAGTAAGTTTGAATTGACCACCTCCCTTGTTTAAACTGGATAACTAATTAGTTATCCAGTTTACACTGCTGGGGTTGGTATCCGATAACCATCCATTGGATTGTACAGCTTAGTGGAAATTTTTGTCACAGGTTAACTGGAGTGGAAAAAGATACCAGAATTTTTTTTATTAATTGTTATTTTATACAATCCCAATTTGTAGGCATAAAAAATATATAGGTCCTACGGCTAAAATTACAAATCATCAATGTAAAGAAGTAAACAAAAGTTTTTAATAAGGAATAAGAAACATATTTTAGCACTTTGATTTTTTAAGACTAGTCTTAAAACAGAAAAAAATGAAAAATAAAATTTATTATACTACATAACTGATATGTACATTTTTCTATAAAATGTGTTAATATTTGTATTTTATACAAGAAAAGTTATAAATGTATACAGAAATTTTAATTTTCAGACTCTATAGGAATACCTCGTGCTACTACCAGTGCAGCACCATTTGTGTAAACTTTGCAACAGCACATGCTGGTTTTAGAACATGAAACAATTCATTCTGTTTGTTGTAAACTTTATAACAGTCAACTACTTTAGATCCAATGATATCTAAAATGTAATATAGTCACAAACACATCATATCTATACTTGATAATAATATTTATATCACCAGATACAGTTTGTGAAATGTAAGAACATTTACCTATTTGTCTGAATTACTTTCAGAGCATCTGCTCCATCAGCAGATTTAATTTATAAAATACACATAATTAAAATATGAAAATTAAAAATATTACTTTTAAAATTATATATTGTCAAAACATTTAAAAATCTCAGCATGTATTATCTTCTTTTTTTTACGGGCATCAACTGCTAAGGGCATTAGCCCTCATCACATTCTTGAAAAGAGGTTAGTATCACCATCATGGTCGTCATATGTAAGGGTGAAAAGAAGGGCCCTTCCATTTTTATTTAAAAGAACAAAATACACAAAACATTAATCCACAACACTTATGGGGTGTAAAGGGCCCCGATCTTAAAATTTGAGAAAAATAACACAAAGTACATAAATGGAAAATATAAGTCTTTACATTATCCCATTATGCCCTTCTACCTGTCTCACTTATTTATTTAAGCACCCTCGGGGCGACCAAAACCGCCATTAATCAGCATATCAGTCGCCCCAGGATGCCGTGGCAGCTGACTCTTCCCTATAAACAGTCCCGTAGAATAACTCAACGGGGTCCTCCCAGTGTCATAAAAGCAATCTGACCGCCTGTTCAGGACAGCCAAAAAGCCCCTCGGTGGGGAGGCTGTCCATCCCAATCCTGACTTACTTGGCTACAGATATGCATTACTCATACCCATAGCCTCGCGTCCTCAGTCCATTCTTGAGGGTCCCCCATGCCATCATTGGTCACCCCGACTCCCTGATCTTGCATGCAGGCGAGCCCGGGTGGCCTAGGCAAGAGGGCTACCTCCCGTCACTATACATGCCACGCTTCAAGACTCCCCTATATATATATATATATATATATATATATAAATAAACTATCCTTAGAGTTTGTTTAACACAGCTTTAAATTTTCAGTTTTTTAAACAGTCCATTGGCGTGTAAATAAGCAACTATTTTTTCTTCATTTCCATTTTCCAAATCAGCAGCAATATCATTTCTTAGCTGGAACCTCTTTCTGAGGTCCTCATATATGGTACACTCTTCCATTAAATGCTTAATTGTATTTTATTACAAACACCGCACATTGGTCTTTCTTCGCCAGTTTTCATTAATTGTAGTAGGGGCCAGCAAGTGTTGAATAATTGTTACATTATACCACTCAGAAGTTTTTCTATAATATTATAAGAAATTTTAGGTGACATCTTTCTACATATTTTAACGATGGAGTAACAATTTATATTATTGCATAACTTAATTTACTGTTTTACATTATTATATATACATATATTTTTTTTAATTTATTTATATATATATTAAAATTATTATTTTAATAAACTCTCTTTACTGCTTTTAATTTTGAAAATTGTACATGTGTTTTCATAGTGATTGCTACTTTATCAGATGAGTATATATTTAATAAAATACAATATTTTTTCTTAAAGTAGAAGATAAAACATTAAAAGTTAATAATAAAAAATGTTAATTTCATATGCTTAAAAACATAAGCTGTTAAATGATACAAAATAAAAAATAATAATGAAATTATAATGAATGAACTACAATTTAAGAAAGATAACTAAATATATTGTATTCAGTTAGCTTGTAAAGTGAAGAATAAACAAACATTGCATTTGTGTTAATGATTTCATCATATTTCTGCTGAGTCACTTCCCTTGTATCAGTGCCGATTCACAATGCGGCTGTATCTATAAACAACACAATAGTCATTACTCATATTAGTCACCGTATAATTAATTAGTCATATAGTACTCGTGTAATCAAATATTTATAAATTTATATTATGTCTTTAAGTTCTATTAAAACCCTTGATATTTTCATATGATCACTCTTGTTCTTCTGTTCAATTTTTATGTTTCCGTTTCTTATTTATTTATTCTAATGTTATTTAAAGTTAATACACCAGTAATGCAATTTTTTTTAAGTTTAAAAAACCATGTGGAAAAACATATAATTTTAAAAACTTACAAAAGCAAATTACAGAGTAATCCAATAGCGTTGATTTCCAATGTCATTAATAAAACTGCTAACATGTAGAAGTTGTGCTGAAGTGTACAACATGGTTTGCGAGTATAAATCTACTAATGAATTACGGTCTCCAAAGAAAACAAAACCCCGCAGGTCAATTGAAGAAAAAGTTGGCAATTTCAATAAAAACGCAATTCGTAAAAAAGTACACAAATTTTATTTTTGAAACTAACTGCCTGCAATAGACAAGTTGTTAATGGCTATAACGATCTAACAGATTTCTGAAGAACAACTTTTTTATAAATAATAAAAAGTATGAATTTTAAGTACAAAAAATGGGGCTGGGAAAGTGCTTTAACTGAAAGAGATGACATATGGCGAAGACATTACCTCACTGAGATAAAGAAAATGAGGCAAGAAGGGCATAGAATATATTATATGGATGAAACTTGGGTTAATGAAGGAAACGGATGAAAAATTTCATTTGGAAAAATAAAGCTGTGAATTCATCAAAAGAAGTGTTTCTGTGTGACTTATCAACTGGTAAAAAGGCTCCATCAGGTAGAGGTAGGCATCTCATAATTACTATCAACCAATCCAGAAACGTTGACAAACATTATCTTTATAAAAGATAACACTTGAAAAATGTTAGGCAATTAAAATCACTTATTTAGTAGTTGTAAATGTCAGTGTCACAGAATTAATACCCCTACTGTAAAACTATTTAATTTTAAAAGTAGTGTTGCTCATAACTGATATTAACAAGAATTGCTGAACATAATAGTTAAAACTCTAATTTCCTGTGAAGAGGAAAGGAATCTTCTTACTGTAAAGCTATACCAGCTTATTCTCTGAAAATATTAATCTTTGCTACATAACAGTTTTGAGTTGAATTTATTCAGTACCATCAGGATGTGTAGTCCATTACTGCGTATCTACTTTTTCTTTCTAATAATGTATAATATAATACTTCTAAATAATATAGATATAAAAGCTGGTAAAGTATTGTATGACTTTCCTGGCTATTAATAATAAAATTAAAAGTTAAGAGCCAAAAAACAGAATATATATTTTATAGGGATGGGAATAAATTTTTAGAAAAGTTTCTTAAAACAAGTTAATATGTTAAGTTAATAAGTTAAGAATAACAAATTTACTTTTAATAAAATTTTCTCTAAAATGCCTGAAGAAAATCAAAATTGGTTATTTTGTGATAACCTCCACCCTCTTAATGAATTTTGAAAAAAAATAGTATGATCAATGCTCCATGCAAAGAAATATATGAACCAAATTTGAAGAAAATTGGTTCAGTCAATCTTGAGATATGGTGGTCAATCTTGGTATAGCGCACCATTATATTTAATGAATATTTAGGTCTATGTAAAGGATTATTACACTTACTTGAAACATCTCAGGGAGCAATAACTTGTGAATTGAAGGATGTGAGGCAAGGATAAATGCCAATGGTTGAAGTTACATTTAATAAAATGGTTCTTGTAGACTGCCAAAGCTGATGGTATTTATTAATGATAGATGACCTTGAAGCAATTTAGGCCACTAAAAAACCACATCATTTTTAAAGGTTTTCTTGTACTATTAGAGACATCAAGTACTACATCCAAAAGTATGTTAAAATGAGTTACAGGGCAGTATCTTTAAATGCGTTATGTGATAGGATTATACTGTATCATTAATTACATGAAACATATATTTTAAACCTAGATGAATGAAACACATCACTTTGGAGGATGACCTTCAGCCATACTTCTACCATATCTAATGCAGTGGCCAGAATAATAAGTATCTTTCTTGGTGGGATAATTTTTAACTACAATATTAAGCTTTACTGGCTGGTTTTAAAAGACTTCTCAATCTGTATTCAAATACAAACTTGTAATACAATGCTACAAGAAATAATAATAATAATTCAAATGAAATGTTAGATATTTAAAATAAGCCTTTTTTTGTTATGAATAATTAAATTGTCTTTTCTAGACAGCAAACTCACACCATTGTCCTAGTCATTTTAAAAGAGATCTACATATACCATTACAAAAATTGTGAGAATACAAAACTAATCGCTGTAGATTTAGTACGAAATAATGTCCTGTTTGTTTGTAAGGGGGTTCTATATTGATTAATTCTAACTTCTTGGTTTTTGTATGGGTTAAAGCTAGAAATAAAATTTAAGAAGACAAAACATTTTATTAAAATTGAAATTTCACAAATTCCTTATGACAATAAAAAATAATTACATTATTAATAGTACAGCAATAATATAGTTATAGTAATAAGAAAATTAACTCTTTATCCTTATTATTACAGTTTTCACTTTAAAGTAAATTGAAACAAAAAATTCTATCTATAAATAACATATACATCACATACCATTTTACATTACTTCATAACTACCTCATTTCAACTGGTACGATTCATAAAATTAATTGCGCGATATTATTTAAAATTAATTTCATGCAATATCATAAAACAGAAATTTTATAAATATAATTTTATTAAAACATTAAGAATTGGCATTTTTATTAATTATTTTAATTTTGAATAATACAATTTAAAGTGGATTGAAGACTTTTTCGATTATAGGGAATTTCTTGTAAAGTGGTCATAATAATGTCATAAGTATACTATTAATCTAAAAGTCTAAAAAATGGAAAGAAATATTATTATAAACCATATATTTATGATGGTTTTGTGTAATTTCCAATGTCAGCCTTATTATTTCAAATTTAAAATATTAATAAAATAAATTTTAGTTAAATAAGTACACCAGATTTTAATAAATAGAAAATTTACTGACATTTAGACTATTAGTATCTTTGATAAAATTAATTTTGGTATATATAACAATTTTGAACTACTAAACTGTAGTAACATTAAAATTAATAAGATATTCAATAAAAACTGATATTTATTTTACTATCAGAAACATGAAACATTATGTTAATTAAAATCTTTAATTCCTAAATTTAGAAAAATGTTTACTTTTTACAAAATACAAACTCAAAAAATTTACAACTATAATATTTTACTTCCTTAAATAAATAAAGAATAATATGGTTACAATACCATCTTTTTTTTTACAAAATTTTATTTATTTTTTGTTTCAGTATTTATTTATTTTGTAGCAATTGTTCCAGTACAAATATGGTAAATGTTAAACTAACACAGCGCAAATGTCAAAAACAATTCAAAATGGATAAAAAAAGCTGAAATCTCATTAGAAAAAACATTTTATTTTTTTACTGTAACCAGGTTAACTTCCATATTTATTATGAAGTCTATCAAATGAAAAGAAAAACTTTCACAACAAAAAAGAAATGAAGCTTTTTTTTAAATAAATATTACGTAAAAATATATGAGAAAAATTTTGATAACATTTGAATAAAGTTACACACAAATAACTTGAGCCACAAATATAAAAAAGAATACTTTTTAAATGCTACAGATTAAATATATCCACATTTATTACATTTACATTTAATTGTCTTATTTATTTACTACAATTAACTATAAATTCAAATTTTAATCCTAGGTCCAACCTTTAATCCTTCGCATTTAATATGTGATAAGGCTAATCTTGATTGCCTTTGGCCATGAAATTCTATGGGAACTGGTGCAATTCAGATAACGTAGCTGTAAAGACTCAACAGGAACCAAAAAAAAAAATTAAAGCTAATTGGTCTCAGGTGAAGTCATATTATGTCTAGTAGCCAATACCAAATGACCTATGTTTGCTAATGGCCAACTAAACAAATTTTTTCAGTTTTAGATAATCTTTGAGGATGAGATCATGAAGTATGCTGATATTTTATGATAGTGGAAAGAGAAGTAGACTAAGACTAGCTTTGGTTGAAATCAAGAGGGCTAGGAAGATAAGTGATATTTAGGAGGATCTAAGATTGAAGAAACTGGAATCAGATCCAGTTATTTACATACATAAACTTCCTAACATTTCACCAAACCTACCTAGGTACTGTTAAAAAAATCTCATATCCAGGTTTACAAGAAATTCAAAGTTATTATCTTTCTTTACTAATTACTGAATTGTTATAAACAAGAAGCTTCTTCTTAGTGTAATGTAAACACTAAATACAACTGTTACTATGTTTCCAATAAAAAATCCTACTTAAGCATTTATTCTGGCAAAGAAGATAAAGTTCTAAAAAGAATTAACATCTGAACTAAGGTATAATATTTTAATATTCAAATAAGCAACTATAACATAAAATATTATTGCATCTCCTAACTGATGGAGAAGATTTTAAAACTATAAAATAATCAAAACCATATATGTTAACTACTGGTAACATCTAAAGGATTACAGCTAATCAAAATACTTAATATGCTAATTATCTTTTGAAGATACTGGTGTTTCACCGACTGTTTTTAACTAGCCTTTTATTTCCATCTAAAACTTTAAGGAATGGAAGGATAGAAATCATAAAGTTGAAGCCAAATATGTGACGAGGAAGAGGCCTGGTGATAGATAGATGGACATAATGCGTGGATGAAAATCTGGAGTATGGTAGCACACAAATTACTGTTGTTCTAAAAGAAACCTTTTTGGTATAAATTTATGTACTGTAAATATCTTAACATAGATTCAAACTTTGATAATTTAAATTTTAACAATCTGATGTAAACTCAATATTGCTATGAAAACTACTATTTAAAATAAAATTAGAAATTCATTCATTAGCTTTTTTATGGGGAATTATCAACATAATTTTACTTATGCATTTACGATTTTATAACTGTGTTATTGCTGGCATTATGCCGATAAATATTCTTGCCATAGAATGTAAGGAATGTTATATTTCCTAACAGGATGGCTTCTTAGTTCGGAACGTATGTGAGAAAGTGAGGACCAGGATTTTACATCTTGGCAGACCAGGTGGGATGACTACCCTGTTGGCCGTCACATACATGGCATATTTCCGGTTATGTGTGATTTGTACATGATTAGGTGGATTTACCCCAATCGGTATAATACACAATTCCTTTACAGGCATGGTGCTTTTTGGGAAATATTGGCTAGGTTTTGTTTGGTAGATTCAGATCTATGCCCAGATTGCGGGTTGATGATAGACTGGACCATGTTCTCTATGTCTGTCCCTGGTATAAGGATGAACGTACCAGAGTAGTTACAGAACTTGAGAGAGTGAACTCCTTTCTGGATATCCGAGTTAGCTGAAAGATCCATGGGGAACGGTCGATAGAGGCTGGTCTCCTTTGTTTCCTTGCATTACATCGGCTAAGGTATTTAAACAGAGTAGGATACCCAGTGGCTAGGGTTTCGGCAGAGACATTTGATTGGCCAGGGGTAGGTGTTTTGGCAACGAGCCTCGGTTAACTCAAAAGCAGTGATTGTTGAAGTTGAATGGCTGAGCTGCTGTCGATCACTTCTCGGCCTCTTGGCTAAGATGAAAGCGAGCTGCTGTTGACAGGGGGGTGACTGTGCTACCGAGAGGATGGTTGTTCATGCATCCGTGAGGTGTGGCACTGTCTTGCCGAGAAGAATCTTTGAATGTTATGGAGTAAATGCAACGCGGTTAATTTAGAGCAATAGTTGTTAAAGTTGGGTGGTGGAGCTGCCGTTATCGTCGGGGGGGGGGGGGGGGGGTGACTGCACTACCAAGGGCCTGGTAGTCCATGCACCATGAGGTATGGCACTATCTTGCCAAGGGTGGTCTTCAGGTATAATGTTTATAGTGGGTGATGGGATGAAGGTCTGAATTTTGTTATGTATAACATATTTTGAACGGTAT
The DNA here is from genome assembly GCF_047948215.1 of Lycorma delicatula. NCBI lineage: Eukaryota > Metazoa > Arthropoda > Insecta > Hemiptera > Fulgoridae > Lycorma > Lycorma delicatula. Next base: position 116,299,707 of record NC_134458.1, read on the forward strand.
GAGTTTAGCACTGTATTAACTCATTACTTAGTCAATGGTTGAGTCATTTACAGTCACAAGCGTTGGTATTAAAATTGGACTAGGCATGGGGTTTGCGCTTTCACAGACTCGGTTAGCTAGTTTAGAGGGTGATAGTGTAGGAAAAGAAGAGTGAAGATGTTCGAAAGAAGCCTAAAGTAAAGGCATTGGCTGAGGTAATAATTTTTGCTAATGAATATGTCTGCCAAGGCATTTGCATCAGCGGCATCCCGACTGAGGCCTTGCTGATGACTGTTAGAGGGTCTAAAGACAACAACCAGTAAAGCCCCCCAGGACTTGGAATGGAGAGGGTGGTATGATAACCGGAATTGCCACAAGGTGGGTGTCTTCCCCTACAGGGATGGGATGTGTGCGTTTCATTATGATGAGTATGAAAAATAAAAGCTCAAAGTGTGAATCAAATAATTAAAGTTGTTAAAGAAACAAGAAAAAAATTACAAATTACAATGGTACACATAATCTATGTAATCAGTAAATAAAGAATTTTTATGAATAAAGATATGACCAAATCTAAACAATCTTACAAAAATCTAAAAATTATTAAGATGAGTTGAATTAACTCATGCCGTGAAATTGCTAATTATTAAGTCCCACTTGAAAATGCACAAGAACAAATTCTAGAATTGCAAAAACCAGCAGCCAAAGTAGGATTACAAATGTCCTTTGGAAAAATACAGTTCATGACAAACATCAGAGATGCACCTCAATACCTTAAGGTAAATAATAAACCCACATTTAAAATGAATTGCTTTAAATATATTGGAGAATGGATGTCGAACACCACAAAAGAAAAAATAGCAACAGAAACTATAATACAAAAAAAAGCACGTGAAAAAGCATTTCACATTACAAGAAATCTTTATCATGAAACACAAAACTGAGACATCAAATAGTAGTTAGACTTAAAACAATTTATGCACCAGAAGTACTTAAACTACATGGAATTGGAAATCTTGAAAACATCAAAAGGAGAATTTTGAGGAAAATACTGGACCTAAAAGTAATAGTGTATTGGAATTAAAATTACAACCTAATAGAGAACTATATTTGAAAGTTGAAAAACTGACAGATGTTATGAGGAAAAGATTATAATTCCATGAACATACACATAGGATGGGTGATAACAGATTAATTAAACAAATTTTTGACTTAAGAAGTTTCAAATCCAAGCCCACATGGTTTTGGAAAGTAGAAAAACAGTAGAATCAACACAAACACAAGTGACAGGACAAATTTTAGACGGGTAATTCAGAAAGCAGATCTTCAGAAAAGGAAAAAATCAACCAGGGGAAGGAAGAACACATGAAGAGAAGGAACGACACTCTTGAAGGATGAAAGAAGAAGTGTGGACACAAAGGAGGCATAATCAAAATTGATTTCTCATACCAAGTGTGTAAATATGAAACCGGGATTTGCCCATAGATGCCCTAGCTGTCAATGTAGTTACCATCAAACTGCATCATTGGTGCCATTTTCTTTCTTTGACAGCTGACAATGATTTTCAACTCACAAAAATACAAGTTTCATACAACAGCATAGTTTTAAATAGCGTTGAACATACTGAGTTTTGCACTTACAAACTACGATTTGTGGACAGCACTGATTTTCTGTTACCATTTAAAGAAAACTGCTGCAGAATCACATCGAATGCTTGTCAAAGCTTACACTGAGCATGCTTTTGGTAAATAAACAGTACTTTGAGTGGTTTAAAAAATTCAAAAGTGGTGATTTTGATGTAAGAAACGAAGAATGTGGAAGACCATCGAAAAATTTTGAAGACAGCGAATTGCAAGCATTGTTGAATAAGGATAACACTCAAATCCAACAACTCATGGTTCAATTAAATATAATATGAGAAGCCATCTCCATTAGTTTGAAATCCATGGGAAAGTTCCAGAAGATGGGAAAATAGGTTCCCACAGGAACTGAATGAAAGACAGCAAGAAAAATGAAAAACTACTTGCGAAATGCTGCTTGCCAGGTACAAAAGAAAGTCATTTCTCCATTGAATTGTGACAGATGATGAAACGTGGATATATTCTCAGAATCCTAAGCGTAAAAGATCATCGGTAACTCCAGGTAAACCATCATGATTTCAAGGTCAAAATCACTATGGAAAGAAGACAATACTCTGTGTTTGGTAGGATCACATGGGTGTGATCTAATATGGGCTGCTAAAACCTGGCAAAACCATTAATACTGAATGCTACTGACAACAAATCATTGATCTGAATCAAGCATTGTGTAAAAAACGACTAGAATATCAAAAAAGGCAACAAAGTGATTTTGCTTCATGATAATGCACCATCACACACAGCAAAGCTGTAAAACGATTGAGGTGTTCAGTTGGGAAATATTTTTGCGTGCGGCTTACTCACCAGACTTGGCTCTGTCCAACTACTATTTATTTGCATCTATGGGACATGCACTTGCTGAGCAGTGCTTCACTTCTTATGAAAATGGCTCAATGACTGGTTTGCCTAAAAAGAGCAACAGTTTTTTTGGCGTGGCATTCATAAATTGTCAGAGAGATGGGAAAAATGTTTAGCTACTGATGGACAATATTTCAAATAAAATATTTTTTATCATTTTCAAATAATAAACGTGTATTCTCTAAACAAAAATTCCGGTTTCATATTTACACACCTGGTACTCTCAAAAAGGTTATTTGAAAAAAAAAATTAACCTTAATAAAACAAAACTTCTACATTAAAAGGAACTTTTTCTTTTTATTAATTAAATTTGACAGAATATCATTATATCAGTTTATAATATGAAAATATTATATTTTTTATACCAAATATAGTTTTTTTATGAATTTTAAATCTAGGGACTTATGTTTCTTTATCAGCTTTGTAACAAGAAATAAGAGTTCCTAGACAGGCATCCTTAACAAATTAAAACTACAAAATACAGAGTGAAAAAAAGAGATCTAGAATAAGGAAAGTACTAGGGATTAGGAGGGAATATATGCTTATCGAGGAACTGCAACACGAGACAAAACAATCCCAGCTTATAGGTAGCTCCATGGTCCCCCTCCAAATAGCAGAAGCCCACTCAACCCACAATTTCAAGACTGGGCACTTTTACTTTGGAAGGAAGTAATACTATATTACTGATCAATGTTTTGTATTAACCAATTTAAATATACGTTTCAACAAAAATTGCAAGTTATGTAGAAAGGGTAACTTCAGGTTTTTTAACTACCTGGTGTTTTATAGAAGATGGAGACTATTCAGTCATATTGCTGCAATAGAAACAAACTTGATATAACTATATTTGTTCCAATAGTACTGCATTATAATGATAATGAATAGAATATTATTTTTAGTAAATATTTCTTAAGATTAAAAAATAATTAATTAAATCGATAATTTTTTTTTTATTCACTTGAAGAAAAATGATGGAATCTTAAAAACTGAAGGGTTTTCAAAATTCCAAAAAAAAAAGATTCATCAATTTTTTCATAACAGGTGAATAGTAGTTACAATTAATTTTACATATCACGCAATTGTTATAATATATACATATAGATCTTTTTATCTATTTACAAAATTCAATCAAATTATAATACTATATATATATAAATCATTTATATATTCAAAAAATATTGTTTATATTACCATTTTGTGTATATATATATATATATACTAATTATTTTAAACACAAAAATTTAATTCTAAAAAATAATTTATAAACTAAATAAAATTATCAGTATTTATTAATTAAAACTAATTAATCTACACAACACTTTGTTTAAAAATCTATAATAAAATTTATAATAATAAATAATATCATCTGAAGTTGTATTAAGTTTTATACAAAATAATTTAGTAATAATAATTATTATTATTACAGTTTTACATGCACATCTTTTTTCTTTCTTTTAATTTATAACAGTTTATTGTAATCTTGATTTTGAGATATAAAGAGGAGGCCATTTTACAACATTTATTTATTTTTAAATATATATTATGTGTTTTTATAACAGTAATAAAAAATAAGATTATTTTTTCCCAATAATTCTCAATATTATTTTTTACTACAAATACATTTTTCAGTTTTAACTAACATTTACACATACACAAAATATATAATATAATATATACACTAATTGCTCTATATTGAAATAAATATAATATTAATACATTATTCATACATATTATAACACCACAAATATTTATTTATTAATCAAAACTACCCTTTTAACTATTATAATTTAAAAAAATTAATCTTTTTTCCACAAATATTGATTAAAATTGATGAATATATTAAAATTATTTTCACAAGAAAATAAATTACTAACATTGTGCAATACAATTAAGCATATAAACAAAAAGTATTTGTTTACACAAACTATTATTGACAATGGAAAAAATGGATTTAAGATCCACACATGCAAGTAAAAACTTGCTAATCTGTACTGGTATGAGCTAGTTTGAAATCTCAAAAAAGTAACCAATAATAATTTATAAACAATCCTTTGCAATTGCTATATAAGCAAGTCTAATTATAGAAACCAGTTTTGACATACTAACTAGTTTTCAGAATCTAGCACATAATGATAACCAATGGATAAGATATTAAACAATTTGATTCTTTAACAAACTATATGTATGTTTAAACCACTATCTTTAAACATACTACCCCTTAATCTAGTAGTATTTTATAAGTTTTAACAAGATGTCTACAGGTTATGAAGACTTATCTGATTACTATATTATACCTCCAACTGGGAAAGAAGCACACTTGAGTAGATAAATTATTCCAATGTATGAAATACCTTTGAGGTGTTCCAGTGGACCCACTAAATTGTGAAGAATTAAATTTAAGTTTTTTATTAGCATTCATTTATTCCTATTAAACTGAGTTCATTACTGATCAACAAATCTCATGTACATATTTTTTAATTAATACGTCAAGAATTTTCTGACAGTTTATTCTTAAGACTGGAATACACTACTAGATCTACCTACAAATCAAGACGTAGTACAGTTTGTCAATGTTTTCTTTTCTTTTTTATTATAACAACAGGATATCTCTGTATCTTATTTGTTTATTTAACATTTGAAAATTGCATTTTTTAGAAAAAGCATTTTGGTACCTTGGCTAAAGCTCAAAACCAATCATTATTAATTCTGTTTTTTTCAAGTAATAAACTATCTTAATTATTTGTATGGTGTCAAGTTATTTAAGATGAGTTTTACACAGTAATTGTTAACATACTTTGTAAACATATGAAAATGACGCTATAAACAAATAGTTATAAAAAAATAATGAAAAGTTATTTTTATGCAACTTTGTAGAGTTTTTGTAAAAATACATCATTTTTTCCACTTGTGGAAAAAATGTATTTTTTGAAAAAATATCTAGTTTTTCATCAATATTTTATTTTTAATCTTATCAAAAAATAAATACCACCAGTAGAAATAAGACAATTTTGCATAAAAAAAGCATATACCCTTTTCTACAAGCAAAAATTAAGAAATTATGGATAAATTATTAATTTATCCATTTAGTTTTACTGTATTCAAGGTACCCAATTTCCATTCTATTCTACCACAGCGTGATTTAGGTACTTACTGTAAAATTTGCTAACGCCCTTAGTTTTGCTTATAGAAAAATATATCAAAGAAGTTTTTATGCAAAATTTCCTCAGCTATCCATCGATGCCTTTTATTTTTACATGCAATAAAAATAAAGCCACTATTGACAAAAAACTAAAAAATTTTCCTCAATTTGTAAATAAACAAATTAAATAGTTATTTGCTCATGTCCACCAGGGTACACTTTATTTTACATACTTTTCTGAACCCATCTCAATAATTTATTTGCTGTAGTGAATTCTTTTGAGGTTAAGGACTTTTTGAGTCTTTGTTGATTCAGCTAAATGCCTATAACTTAAGAAAGATATTTTATAAATACCATTAGTACAAAGTTATTTACTTGATAAGAATAAAAATTAATAAACTGATATTAATAAGTTAAGTAATTTTACTGAAATGCACCTCTTTTTAAAGCATCTTCCATTATTATAAAGCTTTATTAAAAGAGGAATTCAAAGTAGGAAAATCCACTTTATTTTTTGTTGTTTCATGACTCTAGATAACTTTGATAAAAGGCATTATAGATGACAAAAAAGATTTAACAGAAGAAAACCCATAATGCTCATCTCATTATCTTTTGGAATGATATTAACATATTTCAGTAAAGCTAACTGTTATTTCAAATATGATAACTTGAAGATAATTTTTAATTAAATTACAAATAGTGTGGAAGAATGTTGAATGATAACAAATAAGTTTTTATATTTAAATAAAATTTATTTATAGACACTTAGAGAAGACTTTTTCTTTTTTTTTACAAAGAATTATAATTATTTAATTTTACAAAGAATTTATCAAACAGATGAAAACAAATACTTCTAAGAGAGAAATCCTGAAGAATTTTGTTTTTAGGGTTAGTTTTAATTCTAATACTTACAGGAAGAATCTTAAATGAAAAATGAAATTCTATAAGATTTTAAATATTTAACATACTTTTACAACTTCCAGAATTTATTCTGTAAACTGGAAAATTTGGCACGTACATAAATATATTCATAGGTAAACCAATAAACTAAGTAATTCTTAAGAAAATTAATCACCAATTAGTATTTAAAAGAAAATAGACATAATTTATCAATTATATATCATTTTTTTAATCAAGTGATTTTGTAATAAATATAGATCTTAATAACAAGAAAATACAACTGACAGAAAATAAAAATAATTATGAGACTATGTTATAACTGTATGGTAAATCTCAACTGCAACTTTTGTTAAATACAGAAGTATGATGAGAATTATAAATTACATTATTGTTTGAATATCTAATATTTGAAGAGAATAAAGTAATAATATTTTATTAAATCATAGATGAAAAAATATAGCATGTAAAATATTAAACAAAATAGGTTATGTGCACGCATGTACGCAGCTGTAAAATAATTACAATTTTACAGGCATACAGAATAACAAACTTCTTTCAAACTTTAAATCAAAAAGAAAAATAGTGCTTTTAGTTATATGATAAAAGAATAAAATAGATTACACAGCAAAATATAATAAATACATTACACAACAAAACATTTGTACTGCTATCTTTCTAAATATGTAGCAAAGACATTTTTTTGTAGTATTTTGCACAATTCCATTTTAGTTTCAAAAATAACAACTAATTTTTTTATTAAATATAAAAATTTTTATCAAACTATATTTTAATATCTTTAATTTCAATAAATAACTGAAATGGCACAATAATTTGCATAAATAAATCACAGTATATCCTAAATTAAACTATTACAGTACTATAAAATTTGATACATTTAATTTTTTTTCCAATTAATCTTTTTATTCTATTTAGAAAAAAAACTTGCCAAAAATAAAATTTACTGTTATGTATTTAAAATCAATCAGTGGTCATTTTATGCCAATTAAAAAAATGTTAAAATTTTTAAATAGTGACTACTTGTATTTGGGAATGTTACTTTGTGAAACTAAAATAATATAATTTACTAATTTTTATGTTTATCGGTTAATATACTTATTAAAAAATGCATTGAAAAATTGTTTTTTTTTTTATGTTCATAAGAATGGTCACAATTCAAGAATGTCAGTACTAAAGCTCAAAAACTATACATTTTTAAGTATCTATATATTTTTACATTAAACATGAGTGTACACTATAATTACATTCTCAGCTTACTTCAGATATTAGTATATAAATATTATAATAGGTTTCACTCATTTTTAGTGTTAAAACTGTAAAAGTATAAACAAACTGCCAAATATATAGCCTTTTTTCATTCTTATTCAGCCATTTCTACCAGATACTAAACATTATTCTTTTAACAATTTTACCTTCAACAATGTTGGTAACATTAATCATGTTACCAGTGGGCTTATTTAAATACTTAATTAGTTATGTTAATTGTTTAAAGCTGCCTGCATAGCATCAAAAATCCTCCTTTTTGAAAGTGGGCCCAGAGGCCCTAATCTTCAGATAGGAATTTCAGCTATTATTCATATTGCATCCATCAGACACGAAACAGAGTCCTTGAGTAAGTACATGAACAGTCCCAAATTGCAAGGATGTACTAGTTCTTCAGGTCTCAAAATCCTTAGCATGAAGAACCTACCATGGCAGATCGGTGCCAACAGAAAATGGGAAAGGAACCAAGCATAATAAAAGTAAGGTTTGATGAGAAAGGGATATACTCACCTAAACAATTAACTGTCTTTTTTAGGGTTCATAAATGTTTCTTATTTGACATACTCAAATATAAAAAAAAAATACCAAACATTTACAATTATAAAAAAAATTTACAATTAATTGTTTATAAATAATTTAATTATAATAATTAACAATCATAAAAAAAATATAAAAATGAATTTTAAGTAAACCTAACTGATAATGGTAGGAGATAATAAGTTAATAAACATCTAAAAGAAGAAAGAGGGAAAGAAGGAAGATACTTAAGTAATAATGAAAAAAAAGATAGTCGACTGATGCAAATAATATCTCACTTTACCTTTCTCTTATAAATCATAATGAAATTGTTAAATTTCACTATGAACACTGCAATCAGTCTATTTATACATTCATCTGTATACATATAAGTAGTATTTTCTTAAAAGTAGAAGAGTTTCGATAATTAAGTTTCAATTAATCATCTTGTCCTGATCAGATAATACAATATTCTGTTTTTCAGAACTCATTTCTCTCTGTATAGTTTTCTCTTAAAATTTCTCTTGAATTAAGTGAAATTAGAAATGTCAATGCACATCTGACTAAAAATCTGAAGAGGTAATAACCATTGGAGCTGTTGCTTTCATATGTAACTTAGGAAGGTGGTGATTCAAACTGTAGAGATGTCCTAAAATTCTGCTTTTTGTTTTAGTTGATATGTTAATTGAAATTGATCATGTCAAATGAGTTACGCTAGTGAAAATATTAAAAGGCCAAAGAGTAAATTAGAAAGATAATTAGAGAATTATAAGTGAATTAGAAAACAGCTATGAATGTACAGGTAAACAAACCGAGTGGCTTAATCCAGGAAAAGGAGTAAGGTAAGCGTGCTGTTCTTGAAGATGAAGAGATCTTTTTTAAAATGCTCTAAAAGAGGATGTAGGATCAGCAAATGACAATGAAAGGAAAATCAATTTTATAACGTTCATAGATAGTATTTTTAGAAATAAAGCACATTCAACATAATTTCAAAATCTGAAGGTACAATGAGAGAATAAAATACAAAAATGAATGTTAAGTAAACTTACCTGATAATGGTAGGAGACAATAAGCTAATAAACATTTAAAAGAAGAAAGAGGGAAAGAAGGAAGATACTCAAGTAATAATGAAAAAAAAAATACTCAGCCTGATGGGAAATCATATCTCATTTTACCTTTCTGTTACAAATCATAATGAAGTTGTTAAATTTCACGTTTGATAAATGCAAAGTGTAAAAATAATTAAAAAGATAAGTAAATAAAATATGATAAGTAGATCAGTGGTCGCATATATTTATTTAGATGCTAATGTTATTTAATTTGATGTTAAGAGTAAAAACATGGAAGTAAAGATTAATATTATATACATAAAAAATAATTAAAGATGGAAAATTGAAAATCTTTTTTAATTTCCATTTTTCTTAAGTTTTTCTGGATCGAGTCAGAAGTTTTAGCTAAATGTCTCACTTGATCCCAATCTGCAACAGATCCCAAACAGCTCAGTATGGAAATGAACCTATCCATTTTTTAATGATGGTATTGTTGTACTTTAATCATAGATTGTCTTCTATTTTGTTTTAATAATCAAGAGATGTTATTCTGTACCATATATATTATAAATTTATTAATTTTTTTGAAATTTATGTCATCATATGATGTATAATGATAAGAAGCAAAATGTTAGTTAAATATATTTCAGCAAGAATTCCAATAATTAAATGATAATATAGAAGAAAATATAACATTTATTTACATTTAATTTATTAATTAAAAAAAAAAAAAATATATAGTAATATAATACGCATGCTAACAATATACATAGACTTATAAATATTTGTAAAAATTGAATTATAATGCTCATTACAAAAACTTTTAACACAAACAACAGACCTATGTACAATAATCACGGGATAATTTACTGAACAGTGTGAAAAGCAAAGCATACAAAAATATATGGTATCACAAAATAATAACATTTAATTTTGATATATATTATTTATTATAAAAACATAAAAAATAACTAATTCAAAAAAAAAATTATTTTTTTTAAAGATTATTTTACAAGTTTTTAAATGACTTTCCAAAATGAAATAGATGAAGTTCTACTTGTAAAATAAAAGTAACAATTCTGCTTTTTTATATTAATTGATAATGCAAATATTAAAGATTATGTACAATTATTCATAAACATTTTTTTTAATTTAATTATTTTAATAAAAATATAGGCATTTAATCTTTTTTTTAAAAAAAACCTACAAAGATTATAGTAAATTTTATTGATTTTAAGTGAGGACTGTTCTTAACTTTGTACATAAAAATTTATTTAGGACCCCCTGCAAATTATATATAGCCTTGACAAGTAATAGATGGTTTATTAATTTACTTTAGTTTTTATTAATTTAGAAATGGTAGATCTCAAGCAGCATCAAAAGCATTAAAATTTGGTGATGCATACAAAAATACATTACAAAATACGTAAAATGATGGGACAAGTTATTAGAGATTATTGTCCAGACTGTACTCAGTGTTATCAGCAGTTCAAACACATGTTCATAATGACCATATTAAAAAATCTTTAAGATTAATTGATAACATTCATCTAGATAGCATAAATCAGTGAGCTTGAAAAATTTGCACAATTGTTTTATTTCTGTGAACTGTGATATCAAGTACAGACAGGAAAATCTGATATGCATCATACTGTAATGTTCATCATTCAATTAATTACCCAGGATCAAAACGATGTTTTAATATATCATGAATTATTAGATAGAATAAAAGATGAGTAGTTTTTAAAATAAACTAGTAATGAATGAGACATGGAACGACAAATGATGAGTGTTTATAAGTACAAAAGATTAATTCAGTCAGGATAACAGATTGGAAAATCTTCAACATAAAACATAAATCAAGCATATATTTAGGTTGAATTTCAGTTACTTTTTTGGTGATTACTCTTAAATTTTTACTAAAAAAAATTTTGTTTGAATTTAAAAACATTAATCATCAGTGGCATTCACAAAAATCAAAAGAAAAAATAATCAAAAACAAGCATATAATTTTAGGAAGAAAGCATCTGATATGCGGAATGACAAGTCACAGTTCCTTTACCATGACAATGCTCCTACACTTGCAGTGCTGCTAATTTTTGACAAAAAATGACATGTGCAAACCCAATTTTTGTCCTCCATCAATCAGGTTCCTGAATATTTATTTTATTTCAGAACTTAAAAACCACATTTAAAGGGCAACAAAAAAATTTAATGAAATACATATGCAAAGTTAAGAGCAGTTTTAAAAAATGTGTATTTTATGATTGCTTCCAGAAGAGAAAGTATCACGAAAAGTGTATCAATCTAGAAGAGGATGCTGCAAGGATGATAAGGCTCCAAAATTGTATATTGGCCACAAAAGACAAGTCCAAGAAACATTTGGGTAGCAATAAAACAGTAGTATATTTACAATAAAGAAAAATAAACAATCAAAGACTGATTAAAAAAACATTGTTAATGTGAATGTCAAGAGATAACACATTGAATATGCATTACTTAAAGAAAAAAAATTATGTTTCACTTTACTGAAATTGTATTAAAATTATAAACCATATTTAAAAAAGGATTTAAAAGAATAGTAATCGGGAGTCTTAGTAATATAGAAAAACAGTATCCCTTATAATCTGATGTACTAGAATACCTAAAATACATCTTTCAAAATAAAAGAAAAAAATCAAAATTACATATTAATGAACAATATAAAGTTTAAAAATCAATCCCTATAAATGAATCATAAGTTGAACAACATTACATGAAAATTCACTAGGACCATATAAGATGATATTACGATTTGCAATGTTATTCATTAGAAAAATAAAAATTAACCGGGATTCCGGACAAAAAAATGATCCCTTTAACATATAATGAATAATTTTTCTAAAACAGGACATGTAAAGGAAAAATAGAATAGCTAAAGCAGTAATAAATAAATCATTTATTTGATAAGTGAACTAATGTGACACCACGTAAACATTTTCCCTCTTGACCAATGACTGCATACTAATAGCGTTTAGTAAATGATCAGTTGTCAATGCTTTTCTAAATTAAACAGAAAAAAGCTACTGGTCAACAAAAAGAAAAAAAAGAATATATATAAATAAAACATCATTTGAAAAAAAAAACAGGGAGTTATTTATAATATATAGATATGATCACAAATAGAAAATTGAATAATTGGCAAGGTGTAGTCTCAAAATATATTTAACTTCTATTAATAGAAAAAACAATAAAAACTAAAAAGAACTTGTGCAATAAATATAAGAGAAAAATAACATGATTTAATTGTAATCAATACATGATATAACAAATACATTAATTAAAACATAGTATGTAAAATAAATTATAGTAATAGAGGGCTTTAAATAAAAAAAACCCAAAACATGAAATGAAAATATTTTAAATACTGCAATAAATGGGTTACACCATTGTATATTGTATATTTCTAATTTCATACTGCAGTCTATCATACCATAGCTTGATTCATAACATACTAAATAATAATAATAATAATATTTGGGTTTGTACATCTATAACTCTTTCTTACGATGACCATCGCATTACATTCTATACTATATATACGTATGTACAAAAATACATACACATAGATGACACGAGGTGCTCTTTAATTAAAACTACAATAATTGCCTGCAACTGTTCTGTTATCATCAACAAATGCAAATACAATATACATGTACAGACCAATTAATAATAACATAATATTCATATAACATATAATTAATTAATCAATAATTATAATAAACAACACTCTTAAAATAATAATAATAATAATAATAATAATAATGGTGGCACTATATATGAACTCTAATATGATTTAACAGGTCAGTACGATCAGAGAACATTTCACTACACATCTCACAAGCCAATAAGTCAGTAGTAATAATTTCTGTTTTTACCATACAATCGGCGACAGGTTCCAACTTTACATTGACACCTAAATTAGGAACAATAGAGCATTCAACTCTCTCTTCTATGCAGTTGACATTGACTGGTATATTTTCTTGTTCAATATTAGGTTCAATTTTTCTTGTAAATGAATTTTCATCAACATCATCAATTTTAGATCTGGAACTGCTATCTTTTCTAGATGAATTCTTACGACCTCTTTGTTTCTTATTAGATTTATTTTTACCACCAGGAAACATAGCCGGCTCTAGTTTAGTTCCTGTTTTCAAATTATGATAATTAACATTCTTTGTGCGTGGCCTGTTACGTGAATCAGCACCATTTACGATTGTTTCAACGGCCAGTTCGGTCTCATCATTAGCATATACATTTTTTGTCCTCGGTCTTCCTGGTGAAGTATCATAATTACTTGGTGGTGACAACGATGATTTATCTTCATCTGGTCTAGATACAACATACTTTGATGCATAACTCGTGCTGTTCATTAATTTAGCTGCTTTAGCTCGTTTCTCATTACGGGCTAATTTTTGATTTGCTGCTTTCAGTTTACTTTTCCTAGCAACCTTTTCTAATCTAATTTTTTTCTGCTCTTCTTCATTTACAATAGAGTTAATATTTTCTACAGCAGATTCAGATAACTTTAAAACACTATCATAATCATCTCTGGATTCATATTTTGTTTTTCTCTTATTATAAATTTTTTTCTTATCGATCTGTGAATCACTCGTATCAGAAAAATAATCAGCATCTTGTTCTTGATCCTGTTCATCCTGTAATAATAAATTGGTAGTATCATGTGGAGGTAATTTACGTCTTCTTTTATATTTGCGGGGTCCCACAGTAGGCAAACGATGTTTTGCTGTATTCTCATCGCTATGCTGTACTAAATGTAAACATAATTCACTAGATGAACCAAATAGGTAACCACACACTTTACATTCATAACATGAGTTCACCTTTGAATCAGATCCTGAATGATGTGCACGTATGTGTTCTCGTAGCACAACCTGCAACAACAGACAAACAAATAAATACCAAAACCGTAAAAATAAACAGACCTTAACAAAGATTAACAAATACTAATTAAACCTTCAATGTTAAAATACTGTCTTAATACTCGAAGATAGTTCAGCATGTATGGATGAATATCAAACACCCGACATTCTTCTACAGAACTTAATTATCTCCAGGTATGCAACATAGGGTGATTGCTTTTAAAGGTTATTTTTTGAGGACAGCATTTATTTTTATCACCTGTATTTGCAAACATTATCCACAAAGCATTAGGCCTAATCCATGAAAAGATATCCGTGAACAGGTCTGAACATTTCAATACATAAAGAATACAGAAAAGTAAGTCAGATTTGAAAGTTTCAGTCTTCATTAAAAGACAAGTTGTAGAGTGTTCTACCAAATTTCATTAGATTCTCAATTTAATAGCAGCTATGCATCCTCTAGGATTCTGCATTAATGACAGAAAAAAAATCTTAATAAAATAAATCTAATTGATATTGATTGAATAGCTGAAGATAATGGTATCACATTTGCTGAGTACATTAAACTGTATCCACCAGTTGTGTTGCAAATAATCTACAATTAAAAACAAATAAGAAAGAATTAAAACATACATTTTATTGATAAATAAAAAGTAAATAAATTTTTTTTATAAATATATGAACAAGATAATAATTGTAATATATCTTTGTAAATGCCTCTTTTACTGGCCAAGAAATTATTTTTAAACTTTAGTGTGTATAACCCTCAACATACTGATTTTTCACCAATTAGCTCTGGTTTGATTTTACCGAAACTCTAGTTTTGCAATCTTATAATAAAAACTATGCTATATTATACATAAATAAATTACACTGGTCAACAAAATTTAATTTTTTGTTTGTTTAATGAGAGTGAATGGCTGGTTCTTATATTATTATTTATGCCGATTTAATATATGTTGAATAAATTTTTTCTATCAGGCTCAGTTTTTTGTAATTGAAATTTCTTTTGAAACAAAAAATGTATGGTGAACGTAATATGACAATACATTACGTGCACTTTGTACTCACCTAAAATCTACTTCTTTTGGTTTTTCTAGTAATTTGCTGTAGGTAGATCCCTCTTCAGATTCTAGCAGTAATCGGCTAACATTTTTGGGTTCCATTTTCCCTGGTATTGGGTTTCCATTGTAGATATATTCTGATGAAAGCATTCATACATTCATCACTGATAGTGTCGAGATTGTTAGGTAAAATTCCAAATGTGAATATAAAAAATGGATTTTGAGTGACATTTTATACCAAAGTTCTTTGCAGTTTTGAAGGAGTTCATTCACAAGTTCTCTGTAGTTACTGGCCTTATGGTTTCCATGGTCATTGTTTACCACATTTTGAAATAACTTCCATGGTCAACAAAATATACCTTCCTTTATTTTAGCATTGCTTATATTTTGGATTTGTTTTTTAGAAACTGAAAACCTGCACCATTGCTTTAATCAAAATTTTTGAATAAATCTAGCTTAATGTGTAGTGGTGAAAGATAAAGTTTTTCTGGTTTTACTAATGCCCGACTAACAACATTCTTCTCTCTTACAGTCAGTACCTCTCTATTTGGTCACTGCTCTTTTAGATAATGGTTTTTCCTATTCCTGCTGTCCCACTTGCACAAAAAGTAATAGAACTTAGTACATCCAAGTTGCAGTTCAAGTAAAAGCACTATTACTTTCAGATCGCCACAAATATGCCATAAATATTTCTCGAATTGAATCCTACTCGGTACAAGTTTCATATTTTCATAAAGATTCATTCATCTGAACAGCGTACGTTAATGGTGTTGATGGGTATTTATTTCCAATATGAAGTAGAACAGCTTTCAAACTAAGCTTTGATGAGTAAATAAAGTCACCATTCATCAGGATGATGCATATGTCTCAAAGCTTCCAGTAAAGAGTCCACATCATTACAGTATACTAAGTTTTTGTACTGAGAAGAAATGTTCAAATTCTGACTGTCTGTCACAGAAAGCAGTTACTTATTTTGGTGTTTGGTTGTAAAAGATGCCATCCTTTCAGCTTAATGCCAATATTTCTGCTTGATTCTTTGATAAATTTAGATCACGAACCAGATCATTTAATTATAATTAATTAATTAAGTGGAGTTCGGTGTGTCTATTTTCTAAAGAGTCTGGATCTCTTTCTTCACTGGCTGATAAGTTAGCACAAGATTGACATTCTCATCTTCATTTAAGTTCCATGTTTCTGGTGGTACTGGAAGCCCTTAGCTATGTAGCACTGGCCGCATGGCACAGGGAATATTAGGGTATTTAACAGTACATTTAATTTTAGCTGTTATCCTAGATATCTTTATTACAACAAATAACAGTCTGTGGTGTGATTCTTCGGTTCTCTCAAAACCACTGAAATTGCAAATGGTATATGACGAGATCCAGTTAGCCAACCAGTCAACAATGTTAACACAGGAGGCACAGCAGATAAGAGGAGCCCAAGATTTGTCCTGATCACCTAATTGACATCCAAAATACAGTTCAAATGACTTTTTTATCAGTGGAGTTATATTTCTTTTCTGAGACTTGTCAATGTTACCTCACCACAGATGTAGCAGAAATTGTTTGTATGATTAATGCAAATGAAAGGCATTGTTAATACATTACAATAACTAATATTGTTTAAAAAGAAACATTTTATAAACACACTAATTTAATAAACATACACTCACTTTACTGAACAACATATACCCGTAAATATGAAAGCCAGCTACAAAACGAAATGTTACACACACAAGAACTCGCACTTGAATAAGAATTAAAAAATATTTCTCGTCAGCACAAAAAATTATAAGTAAATATAATAATGACAGAAATGATAATGAGTGGATGATATGTTTACAGTAAGATGAAAATAGGAAGAACGAGTCACATTCTTGTTCATTTACTTAGTGTGTAAATAATAAAAATGATGAATAATTTCTAACAAATCAATGTGACAATAATTAAGGGACTGTAATAAATAAACAAAAGCTTTTCTTTTTTTTAGTTGATAAATAATACGAGGGTTATTTTTTTTCAAGGTCCGATCGGTCACGAAATTAAAACCACAGTGAAAATAAAAAATTTGTTATTTGTAACAAGTACTTACATAGTTACACTATTTCTCTACATACTCACCACTCCGATTTAGACATTTGTCGTAGTGTGGTACCAACTTTCCAATACCCTCGTCATAGAATGAAGTCGCCTGTGTTTTCAGCCATATTTCTACGCTGGTCTGCAGCTCGATGTATGTTGCCCAAAATGAGAACCTCCTGCCAGCGTTTCATGTGAGCAAAGAGGTGAAAATCGGATGGAGCCAAGTCCGGACTGTATGGTGGGTAATCAAACACTACCTAACGAAAACGCTGCAGGAGTTTCTTTGTTACAGCTGCAGTGTGCAGCCGAGCATTGTCATGGAGAAAGACAATGCCTGATGACAACATTCCTCTTTGCTTATTCTGAATTGCCCTTCATAGACGTTGAAGAGTCACGCAGTATAAGGCTGCAGTGATGGTCGTGCCACGTTCCATGAATTCCAACAAGAGAACTCCATTCCGGTCCCAGAACACATTAGCCATACACTTTCTGTTGGAGAAGGTTCGCTTGAACTTCTTTGGTTTACTGGGAGAATGAGAATGCATCCTCTGCCCATCCCCTGTGGCAATTTTGTTCAAAAAATCTTCTCCTTCAATGTGGTAGCACTGGAGAAACGTTAGGGAGGCGTCCATTCTCATTGATTTGTGATGGTTGGACAGCATCTTGGGAACCCATCTTGCACACACTTTGCGGTACTGAAGTCTCTCACTCACAATGGTGTAGAGACCTTGAAATTTCAGGAAACAAATCACTCAATACAGAAACTGTGAATTACGATTTTCTCAAAATGCCTCATCCACTTGCTCAACGAGATCATCGGTTGACACTCGCTTCCTTCTCTGACCGCCTGCATCATGAACATCTGTATGTCCTGCTTTAAAGTTCCTGCACCATTGTCGCACTTTGCTGTCATTCATTGAAGTTTCACCGTACACATTACTTATTCATCAATGAATTATTTCAGCTGCATTACACCCCTCAGCCTAAAGAAATCGAATTACCGCACGCACTTCACATTTGGCGGGAGATGCTATTGTTGTAGACATGTTTACGTGCTAGCTGCGTGTTCAGAACTAAACGAAGTTATGCGGCGTGATTGAAGGCCATACTAAACGCTGCGAAACACACATGTGCAAAGGTTCATCCGATTTTTGCGCAGGTTTTTATTTCGCGACCGATCAGACCAGACCTTGAAAAAAATAACCCTCGTATAATTAAATACGTTCACAAAATGTAATTCTTATGGATTTCATGCATGATACTACCTGAAAATAAGAATGGTAGTTACAAAAAAGCTAAGCGTGATAGAAGAATTCTGATTTCATATTTGAAATCAGCATGAAAAATACTATAAGAATCAGTTATGCACTCTCATTTAACAAAATCATTGTTGATCAGTGTTATTTTACTTTAACTATGCAGAATGCTACATAATTAAAAAAAGTTGAAATAGTTCATGACTACTACAATAAAATGAATAAATAAATATTCTTGAACCACTCTAAATCCTAAATTTACTGTAAGAATATAGTATGTATTCTTGAGAGTGAATTGTATAAATTCTCACCAAACAGAAGATACTACTAAGTTAAAAATAAAAACAACTTTCCTTTTGTCATAATATTTTAAATTTGCTAATTACCAGTTACGGAAATTGACATTCTGCTTCTTAAGTAGCTAATGTTTAAAATAAGCTGTAGTATTAGAATGACACTGGAACTTTTCCTTAATTTAATAAAATTAAATCAATTTTTAAAAATATAGAAAAACTGGCAGTACAGTGGTTGTGTTTTGTAGTGTAAAACATGTAAAACTAAAACAATGTACATTAAAACTTAAAATAAATAATATTGAACATACCCGTTGGTTGAATGCTTTGGGACAGACAGGACACACATAGGGTTTTTCACCAGTGTGAATGCGTTCATGTTTCCGTAGAGTGCCTCCATCTGCAAATGCCTTCCAACAAAACCTGCAACCATATGGTCGCTCTCCTGTATGGATACGCACATGGATTTGTTGTGATGAACGTGAGCCAAATGTTTTACCACAATCGTGGCATGGAAATGATCGGATAGGCTGATTGCTATTCGCATTATTATGACTATGGCGATGGCTCATGAGTGCTCGCCCATCTGGGAACTCTTCTCCACAATCTGAACAATTAACAGCTTTGTCTCTATGTGACATCATATGTCTGAAATAAATAAAAATTGGATTTAATAAAAAATATTAACATTTATCAAAAATAATATATAAAAAAAGCAATTTATATTATAGAACTATATTTTCTAATCAAATATTAATGTTTACGTTACTAAAAATATTATTTAAAAATCAGGTGAGTTGTATTAAAGTAATTAGAAAACCAAGATGTATTCAAATGAAAATACTAAATTATTCAACTAAATTACCAGCTTATAATAGTATTACTGTTTCCTGTTTTTGAATAAAGATATGCAGATAATTAATACAAAATCATTTCTCACTTTCAAATACTAAAAAAAAAAGTATTCCACAACTTCCTGTTTCTATTTATGACATAATGAAGGAAGTACATGCAAGAGCAGTTGTTTCTTTATTGGGGACAAGATGGATGGCCATTTACCTGTAGGGCTAAGAATAGTCCTGAGACTATTCCATTAGAAAAAATTCCACACCTTGAGGTGTTTATGAAAAAAACTAAAACCAAACTAGCACCTAGTGTGCTATCAGGTAATCCCTACAAAGTCTAAAATTTAATAAAGTTCTATTCCACAATCAAAATTCAAGCTGTAGAAAGGAATCAGCTAATCCAGTGGTTCTCAAACTTTTTCTATTCTAAGCACCCTTGCTGAATCCAGATTTTCCCAAAATCCTATGTCAAATTCTAACATGTACATTTAGCAAAATAGTCAATAATTATTTTGCAAGGATTAAGTAAAAATAAATAAAATACAATTTAAGTCATTAAAAAAAAAGTTATTGAACAAATATTATCATACTGATTTGAAAATGGAAATAAAATAATGAAAATTGTATAATATTTTGCAACGCCCCTTTAAGGATGTTATGACTCTCTAGGGTGCCAAGTCATACACTTTGAGAACCACTGGGCTAGCCTTTGTTGCTGATTTACTGAGAATATTCTTATAACACCACAGTCTATGCAATCTAGTAAATGAAAATAAATTCACTAGGAAACAGTCAGCTGAATACTTCATAGTTCACTAGGATACATTCACACACCACATAATCCTAAGAATGGATGAAGTCTTTACCAAGTAGTGCCCAGTAGGTTTTGACAACTCTTCCAGAAGATCTGTACCAAAGTTTTAGAAACTTTTTTATTTTCTATATTCTTTGTATCTGTGTGGTTTTGGGATGGCTGTACAGCTCCAGACCTAACTAGGGAAACTAAATTCCTATCTGAAGGATGCACAAAAAGCCTGTCCTCAAACTGAGGAGTTTAATGGGTAAAGTTAAATGTCCTAATGTAATACAAGAAAAAAGTAAATTAAAGTATCGGTTAAAACATGCATACTTCCAAATATAAAATTATAATAGTTATTCAAAAAGTTCAAATGCAAAGACCAGAAAATATTTTTTGAGAGTTTTATTTTTGGACTGTTTTAATACAATATATCTTTATTAGTTTTTAACATCATCAAAGAATTCAAGCGCATGATGAGAAAACAATGTTTTTTACTTCAATGATTGATTATATATATATATATATATATATATTATAATTTCAATGATATCATCTGCTATTTCATCACTGCTTTAAACTCTATTGTTTTCACAAAAATTCTTTTCATTGTGTTCTTCCAAATGCATGAATAAGTTGCAATTGCTTTGCTATCACTTTGACGCTTTGATTCTCATTACATGTGAGACCTTGTACCACAACCACTCAATGTTTTTCTAATGTTTGCACACAGTTTTCAATATATCATACATACGTTTTTGATTCTTATGAAATACAGTGATGATTATTAATTCCTAACAATATAATTTGTTGTTAAATTTTTTAAAGTTTCATCTCAACAAAAGATGGAACCTCTATTCTTCAAAATGATATCATTTCTATTTGTTTTAAATTTACAACACTATTTTGCTCATTTATAATAAACAGAAACAAATTGGTGATGGATTATTACACTATTGTAAACAGTCTCTTTTTTAACAAAATAAAATAACTGGAACTAACTCATAATTAACAGCATTTAAATTGACAGGTGTTCTAAATAAATGTACTAGTACAACATGCTGAAACTGAAGCAAAGTAAATACTCGGTCAGTCATAATAATATTGTAGCCAATGAAAAACTAATTTTCCTTGAAATTTCATTAG
Source organism: Lycorma delicatula (assembly GCF_047948215.1). NCBI lineage: Eukaryota > Metazoa > Arthropoda > Insecta > Hemiptera > Fulgoridae > Lycorma > Lycorma delicatula. The sequence goes on from NC_134458.1 coordinate 116,321,466, forward strand.
CTCTGTATCATTAATTTCTGAATACTTATGTATATGTGAATGCAGCAGAAAAACATCTTATTTCAACTGACAAAAATAAGTTGGCCAAATTCACTTTATAAACCCATACATTAATATGGACAATAATTGTATCTTGTTTTTAGAAAAATTCTATAAAAAAATTATGGTAAAAGCATTTGTAAATTCTTAACTGTCTCAGAAAAAAAAATAAATTTATGATAAAGTTAAATAAATATATAAAGAAACTTCATACTTTTATGAAAATATTACATTAAATTGATCAAACAATTTTCATAAACAATAAAAAGAAGAAAACGTTTGTGACAAGCTCTATCTAATAACCAAAACCAACTTACCTTCTAAGTCTAGCTCGACTGTGAAAACGTTTATTACAGGACTGGCAAGGAAATGATCTATTTTCTGAGTGCACCCAAGAGTGTTTTAATAATGATCTCCTATCTTTACATGTCTTTCCACAAATATTACAACAATTTTCTTGATTATTATCACTGTGACAACGACGAACATGTTCACTCATTTCGTTTATAGAATCACTAATATGGCCACATACTACACAACGATGAGTTTCTGTTCCGGACTGTCCTGAATGGTGAGATGAGGAATTATGTGATGACTGATTGTGTGTCTCAGAATGTGCTCGCAATTCTAAAGCATTTTCAAACAGCAGACCACAAGTTATGCAAACTAAGCCATCGTTATTGCTGGCTTCTTCTTGAGGTTCAGCCTTAACATGACTTCTGGCAAAAAAAAAGAAAAGTAAAATCAAATGGGCATCACAAACAACTGCACTTACACAATATTAAAAGCTTAACTGATCTGAATGTAAATGAAAAGAAATATATAACTAATAAAATTTTTCAAACATTAATACAATCATTTAATGATTTTCCAATATTTTCAATTAATTCAAATAAATTCAGTTATATACCCAACAATATCCCTGGACAGTTTTAGTGGATTAAGAGAAATGTAAAAATATAAATTTTATTTAAAATAGATACAAAAAAGAGTTGAATTAACAAGTTTTACAATTTTCTTTCTTTGAAAAATGTCCACAGATTAAAGTATGCAAACGGAAACCACATCCAGCAATGCCTATCTTAGGTACACGGCTTTGCTTACATGTTGACATTTCTTACATTTTTCTTTTCAGATGTTATTTGTGAAAAGTTCCAAGTACTGTGGGACCAACAATTTGCAGGATGGTATTATTTCACTGTCCTGATCTTGACCGTCAGTGTATTAAATCAATACAACAATCCATTTTATACAAAAAAGACCAGATTTTATAATAAATATTTTTCATTACAATAATCATAAGTAATCACAATATAACTTCTCAAATCTTGAAATTCAATCTTTTTGTATTAAGCAGCAGGATACAATTTAGTATTCAAAAAACATACAGTTTACTGACAAAGTTAATCCTCTCCCTAACTCTACTACAATCAAATCAATTTTTATTATTATAATTTTTAATAGAAACACTGATGTTATCTGTTAATGGCTTGTTCCAGTGTTATCATTAATAATCATTTTGATTACTTATTTTATCAGATAGCTCAATGATGGATTTAGAAATAAATGTTTTAATTGGAATTACACTCTCATATAAATAGTAATTGTTAAACCAGTTTTATTTTTATGATATCTATCTATATATATTTTTTTTTAATAACATGTTTGCTATCTAATATTTATAAATACCAATATTACAAATAAACTGATGTCCATGTTTGTTTGTAACTATGTTCATTGAAAAGTATTAAATTATTTTAGAGTAATCAGTAACAGCCATCCAATCCACTATAATTTAGCAGTATATACAAAGGGCAGTAGGAAAGTTTTACAATATAACTATTTTTTTTTAATAATTTTTCAAAATAATCTCCACCACACATTGTAAATGTTTCCATCCTTTGAAGAAACACTGCCATGTTTTGTCGGAGATCTGGGCACACTTAGTCTCAAGTCCTCAAGTCATTGCTTGTAAAATGCCTTCCTTTCAGTCTGTACTTCACCTGGGAGAACAAAGCCAGGCTGTCGAGCAAAGTCAGGGCTGTTGAGAGAGTGCTCTAACAGTTTTATTCCAGTACTGACCCAATATTTGGAGCAAACTTTGGAGGTGTGTGCTGGAGCATTATTGTGGTGAAGAAACCATGTATCCATCCTTGAGTTTGGGCACCACTTCTTGAGAGCTTTGATAACTTCAGGTAGGCATTCCTCAGTATATACTAAATTTCTTCTGTCTTCTGAGTTTCCAACACCACTTGCTTTAAAACTCCTCTCATGCTAAAAAATAAGGCTTTCTTTCTTTTTCCTGTTTAGCCTCCGGTAACTACCGTTTAGATAATTCTTCAGAGGATGATATGTATGAGTGTAAATGAAGTGTAGTCTTGTACATTCTCAGTTTGACCATTCCTGAGATGTGTGGTTAATTGAAACCCAACCACCAAAGAACACCGGTATCCACGATCTAATATTCAAATCCGTGTAAAAATAACTGGCTTTACTAGGACTTGAACGCTGTAACTCTCGAATTCCAAATCAGCTGATTTGGGAAGACGCGTTAACCACTAGACCAACCCGGTGGGTTTAAAAAATAAGGCTAACCATTCTCTTCTTCACTGATCTGGATTTTCTAACAGTCAGAAGGATCTCCAAATCTTTGAACACTCACACATTCTAAGTCTTGGTCGGGACATAATAATTAGTATAGCAAAATTTCATCAACTGTCACAGTACTATACACATGGGAAGATTTCCCAGTTTCAAATCTTTTCAGCATTTCATGGCACCATGAGACATGACTTTCTATCTGATCATTGGTCAAGCTTTCTAACTCGAAGGTGATCTCACAGAGCAGCACGAACTGCTGGTGCCCTAGTGCCCAAGGACACCTCTATTTGGTGGTAGGTCACATGCCTGTCTCAAGCATTTTTCATACTGTAGCAGATAAAGATAGCCAACCTGACCTTGGAATGTCCTAAAGGCCAAAATTTTCTCTTTTAAACTCTCAGTACCACCTACATATTGTTGTATGACGAGGACAATCCTCTCCAAGCACAGGAGTTATTTTCTCTAAACATTATCAACACTCAAAGCACATGCAAAACTGTAGAGCAAAATTGCCTGGTATTCAGTTTTAACCAACAATGGTATCACTAACTCTTTTCACTAACACAGCTAAAAAGCAAATGTTAGTGAGACAGTGACTAGAATGGCTAAAATGCAGGTCATGACTTGTCTATACTCATGTAACTTGTAACCACCTATGATGATCCATTCCATCGTATTGTAAAACTTTCTTAGTGCCCTTGGTACAAACATACAGTATGTTTACAGAAATGACCAGTATAGAAAATTACTGATGAAGCATGCTTCAAAGTTCAAAAACATCTACTGTGTACCTGTGTTGTAATTTATTGTGCATAAATAAAATACTAATAAAGCATATTAAAATATTATTGCCAATAACATTTTCTTATGAAATGATTTTTAGAGACCAATTATCTTGTAAAATAGTAAATAGAAAGTACAATGTACATCTTAAATTACACTTATCTTCAATTACCTAAAATAACCCTGACCTTCATTGTAGTTCTTTTGATAAACTTAAATTATAAGGGTGTCCAAAAGTGCATATAATACAAAAGCCATTTTCTAGTTATTTGAGTGATGGAATACTATAAAAAGACTAATGTGGTTCAACAGGTCTTATATTGTGATGACAAATGTTTGTCTAGGTTTAGCCTGCAAAACAGTACTACAGTACTATTTATAATCTTAATCACTAATCTGATAACAATAAACCAACCAAACTGTAAAATTATATCTTATGTCAATGTCAAAGCAATGCCATATACTGATATATTTTATAAGAGAATCTTTCCACAGCAATCTGTCTGGCATGGATAGTCTGGCTGAATAATTAAATTCTTATTCTTAACATTAATAAATCTAAATTTTTATTCCAGATTTTTATAAATGAAAACTTTTCATATTAAACAAGCATTCAAGAAATCATCAACTTTTCCCCATGTAAATATTTAGATACTTTGAAACACCATTTGTATGGGAAACAGCCTCTGCTATAAATTAATTAAAATTTAACCATTATTTCTCTTAGTTTTCTTGCTAAGTAAAGTTTTATCAATTAACGAGTTTTTTTAAAAATATTTAGTAGTATGTTTTTAATATTGTTTTAATAATGTTTTTTAAAATTTGTTTTTTTTTTATTGTTTAGGTTTTGTTTTCTCTCTTTGTACAATCTTTTGATACAACTTTAAAAAAATTTGTTTACACCTTATTTTTATTTTTTAAATATTTAAAGATTTTACTGAGAAATTTATAAAATCATAGGCAACGGATACGCAAGAGTAACTGTACTTATTATGACAACATAACAAATGGGCAAAAACCATTTTATGAACTTCAGAACAATATGCCTAATAATTTCTGATTGAAAAATATCAATATGCTTAATTTCTAATCGAAAAGTATATTCCTTTGCTACGAAAAACAATCAAAAAAATATAATATTTTTTTGTAGCATTACCTGAACTACATAGGATAAAATGATGTCTTTAATAACATGTTAATCAAACATCTTAGCATCATGTAAAGCAATAGAGAACAACAAATAAATGATATATCTTCTAATGTAACTAGTTACTTGTGTTGCAAGTCAAACAATGGAACAATGTTACCGATTACAAATTTTCGGTTGCAATCATTTCTCATACGATGAGAAAAATATTACCAAAAATAAATACAAGTATACTTTAAGTAAAGAAAAAAAATATAAGTACACTAATTCTAAATTAAGTCAGGTAAAACTATAATGCCAGTGTTAATAATTACTAAATGTAGCAGATTACGAACTATATTAAACATGAAATAAAAATCACAATTTATTGATTAGTTAACACACACTGTCATACAATAATATCAAAGGTAAGACGGTTAAAGCTGGTAAATGTAAAGGGAATTGTCAAATGAAAATAAAAAGCTTAGAAACCTAATGGAAAGGTTTATAAAGAAATTATAGAAAAATTGATTAAAAATGCACATAATATAGAGATGATAAACGGTCAGACATACCTAACTGAAAAGTTTTGTAATTCAGAAAAAGAATCTTGAGAATGGAATAAAGGGTTATACCAGTACCTAAAGTCATTATCTTGAGGAAAACTACTATATAACTTTGAGAGTATTATCTTAATCCCATATGTAGCCAAAATTTTTAAGTCACAAGACTGAATTATGTTTTCAAAAAAGAAGCAACACTGGTTCAAAAAAAGGAGATTAATAATAGACTCAAATTTTAACTATTAAAAAAAAAAAATTAAGAAGTACATTAAAAAAGCAGAATGTATCAGAAATAAATGTAATATATATGAGGGTAATATACATGAAGATAACACGAATATAAAACCATCTATATTAAGGTCATTTAGCACATGCCAAGAATGACAGAAAAAAGGATTACCAAAAGTCATGTTTTAGAGTGAAATGCAGGGAAAAAATCAAGATGTAGATCAAGGAAGAAATGTGAATGGTTAAGGTTAGAGTAGGATTAAGAAGGAAAAGTTCCAAGAAGGGAAGCAAGGAATAAGGTAAAGCAAAATACAGGAACTTGTAAAGTAGAAAACAGTTAAAAAAAAGGTGTTTAGACAAGTGTATTAGAACAGCAGAAGAATGCAGTTAAAAAAAAAAAGATATAAATCTACATGATGTAATTAAGAATATTTTAAATACCTGCGATGCCGTTTTAGTAGGTCAAGCCTATTAAAAGATATGCCACATGTCTCACAACAAAAATTTCCAAATCTATCATCACCAGTATAAATTGAACCAGACGGTGCATTATCACCAAGATGAGGGTGTTTAGCTCTAGCATGTTCCCTCAGCATAGTAATATCCCAAAACATCTCACCACATACGTCGCATTCAAAAGGAGAATCACCAGCATGCATCCTTGCATGAGATGCCAATGCTTTCTCTCTGGCAAATCCAACACCACAATGTTGGCACACATATGGACGACTCTGATCCACTATTGGCCAACGTGGTACCATATTTACAATATCAACGTTTTGTGACATTTCTGTTAGCAACCTCATGTCTTCATCAACATAGCTAGATGATTTAGTCGGTGATGATTTTCCACCTTTCTTTCCACCAATAAATCTATTCTTTCCAAGTTTTTTATCAATTTTATAATCACCACGTGTATCATTATTCTGCTGATCATCTGGACTCATACTGTTCATTTTTTTAGGCACTAATGATTGTGCCTTTTTTCTTCGTCCTTTAGAATTATCGACAGCAACTTGATTTATTCTTGGTAATTCCTCATCATCATCATCATCAACAGTACTCCGTACAGGTGCATAAGCATGTATTTTCATGTGATTGACGAGATCACATTTACGCCGATATCGTGCTCCACATAAATTACAGCCATGAGGTCGCTCTGATTGGTGAGATACCATATGATTCATTAGTGTTGATTTTTTACTAAATCGTCGGCTACAAAAATCACAAGGATACGGGTGTAGCTGAGAATAAAGGTCTTGATTCTCTGGTAATGGTATTTCAATATCATCTTCAGCCTTGATCTCCTTGGTATCTCCGATTACCACCCTGTCAGTAAAATAAATAATTATAGTCATTTTGATATAAACCTACTTATGTTAAATCTATTTAACATCTAAAAACATATAAATAGGAAAAGAAAAAAATATATATAAATAACACAATTTTTTTTTAGTGAGGGGGAAGGATTTGTCATATAGAAATAGAATATGCAAGTAGATGGAAATTTTAATGCTTGGTATGAAAAACTGTTAATAGCTCTTTTAATTTTTTCTGAATGAAAAGCTTACATGCAGCATATATTGAAATTACATAAAAATAATTTATTTTAAATTTCATACACAACGAATTTAAAGTCTTACTAAACTGCATGTAACATTAATTTCTTTTTTTCCACAATAACAGAAGCCAAATAATATTTTAATTAACTAAATCTAATTATTATTTTTTTAAAGAGGTATTAAATATGTTTTAAGTTGAAGATATTTTAGCCAAATTACATATAAATCATAAAATATGTTTTACAAAAAATTTGATATTTCTAAAATTAATGAAATGTTATAAAACAGTAAGATAATAGATGGGAAACTTCAATGAAATCCAATAACAGACACATCCAAAGGAACCAAGCTGCTTGCTGTTAATGTACAATTTTTTTCACCACAAAATTTCTTATTTACAAAATTTCAATACTTTTCATAGTTGAATTATATGAGTAACATTTCATAATATAAATGTTAAAAAGCTTACAGATGAATTTCAGAATCCACTGACAATTTGGTTAAAAAAAAAATAAAAAAGTTAGGGGAACTAAAAAGTGCATTTGGTCAAAGAAAATACAGAGATGAATAACCAAAAATATAATTAAATTATTACAAAAATATTGCTTTTTTGTAATTATGTTGTTTTACATACTTACAACTGATTATTATCATCGTACTCTTTCTGTTTGTGTAGTTTATAATCTTTACCAAATAAATTTCCAAAATAGAAAAATGCTCTATGAGCTGCTTTATCTTTTTCAGGACTATGCATGTTTTTTTTGTGCATTACTGGCTCACATGGAACAATGTAGCATTAATTTGTTGGCTTAACAATCTATTATTTATAAAGTGCCATTCACTTCATTGTCAATGAATTAAAGTATATTTTTAGTTTTAGAGGCAAATATTTTCATAAAATACAATGTTACTGAAAAGTTTTAACACACCTAATTGTATTTTTATTTGTATATCATATTAAAGGGAAAAATATGGACTTTATATATTCATTCATCTATAGAAGTTAGTAACTAGTTTTTCTGAATTATATTGTTTTAAAATTTACCTGTTTAGATCAATGTTATTAATGAATGGTAATGTAAATGACACTGATGGAATTGGAAGTATACATGAAATATGGATTAAAAATACATGACATAAGTTATAAATGACCTTTATCAATTACTGAAAATTCCATCTATTCTATACCATAATTTGTAACAACTGAAATTTGTTTTATTTAAACAAATAATTCATATTAAGTCTACAAAATGCCGGCCTCTGTGCCCTCAGTGGCAGCATCTCAGCCTTTCATCCGGAGGTCCTGGGTTTGAATTCAGTCAGGCATAGCATTTTCACACACTACAAAATGAAGCAATACTTGACAGTAATCCCAGAGGCTAAAAAGTCTACAAAATAAACATCACTAATAAAATATTATAAATCAGACACTGTTATTTGCTTTTGCAGACTGTTATTTATTTCTATAAATGTGTTTTGAGATGTTTAGACTTAAAATGAAACCAAATAACTGTAAATCATGACAAACGCACACACACGTTTTATGTAAAGCCTAATCAGCAATTAATAGTTTGTGGTGACAAATTTAAGAATCATGAATTAATAAGCCAAAAAAAATTGATTATTGATCATCAATCACTTTTAGTAAGTCAGTAAAGGAATATCTAAGAATATAACTTTATTTACACTATGATTTTGGTATCTACAAAGTTCTTGCTAACACTGGTTTAAGTCTGATAAAAAAATTCAAGAAATTAAGTATAATAAACATTTAAAAGAAATACCAATATAATACTTTCATAAATGTAGAAGAATAATTTAAGAGTAAAGGATATTAAATGAATACAATTTAACAGCAACTGTAACAAAGAACAAACCGATAGGCTTGTTGATTTCAACTTTAAGAAGTAATCTTATGGTCCAAAATGATAGCAAAGCTTATTGAATTCTCTATCACGTAGACATACAATTAATAGAACAATTAAACTGCTTCATTTGTACATTAGTCTAATAAGAGTATAATTTATTAAAATTGGCTTGTTTTTTTTGGTAATTCCTGTATAAGCTTTTGTTAATGAAAAGGTACCGATTAAAAAATATCAAAATAAAATTAAACATATTTCATTTTTAAAGATAATATACTGTCTTTTTAAAAATAAACGAATATATTTATGGGTTATTTAGATATTAATAAAAATATTCAGACATATGTAAATATAAAATATCAACAAATACTAACGTCGATGAAGACTGAATTCCATCCCATGCTTCACTTACAACTTCTTCTTCAGTAACTTGAATCTCTACAAAATCCTGTACTACTGTGTTATTATCTTGCGGATATATAACTTCTTCATAAATAGCATTGTTAGCATTATCACCAGTGACATCACTGACGCCGTTGACATTATCAATAACTACTTCTTCAGTTCTGACATCATCATCCTCTTCTATATTATTATGATCACTAATGGTATTAGCCGCAGTGTTTTCTAACCAAGTAGCATCACCACAGATAACATCACGTTGTAACTGCTGCTGTGGTGGTAACGCTAATGGTGGTTGTGGTGGTGATTGTGAAGGCAGATGACATTGTGGTTCCTGATTGATAATCAGAACACCTTCACTCTGACAAGTAACTGTAAGTGGTGGTGGTGGTGGTGGTGTTGGCAGCGGAGGAGCAGGCGGGTCAGAAACCCACTCTAATTTAATACTTGACATTTGACCCGTCGATACATCTGCCATCTGGTTAACACACTGCAATCAAAAGAGAAAAACAAACAATGAAACTCTATGTTTGACTTAATTTAGCAGCCAAAGGTTCTTATGAACCTCATAATGCTAAAATTTTGTTTATGAAAACTCTAAGAAGGTTATAAGGTATAGTAGACTAATACAACTGAGTTTAATAGAAGATTTCCAAGAACTCTAAATTTTATAAACTATATACCTATTTCAGCGGAATTAATTGACTTAAAAGCTTAAACAATTTTTTGAACAGAAGTGTCAAGTTTGGTAATATTCTGTTATGGACTTTTTTTTGCATTCATATTTAACTTTAGTCACAATGGTACTTTTAAAACATAGCAATAAAATAAATTAATCAATCAACTGTTTTACACTGCTATTTTTACTTTGGGTACTGCTTGCTAGGGTAGTGGCTCTGCTAGTGGCATTCTCCAGGAACAACTTATTTGTGAAAATTAGATGATTGCCTACGTGAAATGCTTATTGGAAAAAGTCAGGAGTAATATTCTTGAAGTAATAATAATAATAACAATGAAAGTTTTTTCATATATTAATTTTATGAAGTAATAGAAGAAACTCATTAGATATAATCAAAATTATTGACTTACTTTAAGGCACATGTACAAGATTTATCATGAGTAACTGCTTTAATAACCAGTTAACATTGCCATCTTGATGTCATCAATTGTATACTAAATCATGCACATTTATTTGAAATATTACCAATAACCCAGCAATATCAGAAATTGCTACTATTAATATCAAAATGTCTAATTTACACTACCAAACCAGATTAAAAAAAATTCAGCTTAACACTTCTAAGTCTTGTGCCTCTTCTATGTTAGGGAGCATGGAAGTAGTCTCATTGGCATATCCTAGCATAGCCCATTGTTTTTTTATTTAGAGCTCTTATGTGGGCATTCAGTGCTTTGATCAAAGGTCTGTTGGAGCAAAATAACTGTATATTATTTAATGTTTTTCACTTGTGTTGAAAAATTTTAATTACATTGAAATTAAGGATTACGTCATCCTCCCTTACACACCTTAGCAAAATTTCAAACATTCAATTAAAGAAATTGCATTACAACAATAGAATACATTAAAATATAAAACCAAAAAGATTTTTTATATAAGCAATATCATATATGCATCACAAACATTTTTTTCCTTTTCACAGGTGATTATTAATTCACCACATAAAACTCATGTGTTGTAAATGAGAACTTGGTATGCAAATTTTATAATATATTAATAAATACATCACATCTAATTCAAACCAGGATATTATATATAAATGGGTGACACTGCCATTTTACTACAAAGATTAGCAAACTTCAGACAGGAGTGTAAAGGACTTCCAAAATAAATAAATAAACATTATTTGTTATACTTGCTAAAATTCAATAATTTCTCAATTTTGGCCAAATCATCACCTAAATTATAACCCAAACTGTATGCTGATTTGAATCTCCAATATGTCACATAATGTACACAATCAAGGAGAATGTGATGAACAATGTGGCAGTAAACCAAACAGCACATTAGAGCATTATCAGATACATGATGAATTCATGTGCTAACATAGTATGCTGTGTTTCACATAGGTGATTTCAATGGCTAAATACTAGCTTTAACTTGAAGTAGCTTACTGTTTATTGCTTATTCTTTCAAGCCACCTTCAACTAATGTTTCACAAAATACATATAATCAGAATGAACAAAAAATAACATGGCTCCACAAAAGTTCACTAAGAGCAATCTTTGGTTCTTTTATAGCACGATGTACTGTGTGATAGGAATCAAGCAGAAACTGATATAAGTATCATAGTTAATGAAAATAAAAGCAGACAATATATCTGATAGTGCTGAAAGATCAATTATTTAATCACAGTATAGTAATGACAAAATTTATCTACGGTACAATAAAGGACCATGAATAAGGCATATAATTCAGCAGTAAATATATTGTGATGTTGGTAAACTGAACGTGTAAACTGCGTGACTGAAGGAACTATCCTGCTTAGATCAATCAATGTAGATCGCTACATCTGAGATTAAAAAAAGAATTTTACGAAATTGTTGAACATAAGGTAATTGGTTTCAGTTTTCTTAAAGCTAATTAGCTGAAGGTGGCAATGAAATAGTCATGATAGAAAAAAACTGCAATGATGGATAACTAATAGCAGGTAGTTCAAGACAATCAGAAAAAACATACATTAAGCTTCGATACTTGTAAGAGCTGTTAAGCGAGAGACATTTGGAAAATGAGTCACTATATGCATCTTTACATGACTCATTTAAGGTACTATTAATTGATCCTGATGTTGCCAACAAAATGGTCCGCTATTTTCAGCTAAAATGCTTACTACTTAGATAGATCAGAATGTAATGGTAGCAAATCAAAGAAATGTAATTGATGAAATCCAACATCCTTTACTGGAGGAGTATCCGGGTTCAGTAAAATTTTAAACATACATGTTTGTTCTGCATCCTAATAGTTTTTACTACTGCAGCTACATCTTGTATAGTTGAATTAATTTCGAGTTTCCATAATACTATAGTTACATCATGCATTCATTAATTAAAGATCTAGAAATTTTATGTACTGCAATATTAAATTTCATGTTAATTCAGTAATAATTTAGGGAGGATTAATTTTTAAATGAGATTATTACAACACATGTTTTACTATTTAAAAATTTAAACCCAATATTTTTTACACAACCTTCAACTAAAGAAATTGAATTTTAAGCATATGCTAAGCAGCCATCATTGAGTATGGCAATACTTACAATGCAAAATCAATCAAATATAGAGAATATATAAAATTTTTAATATATGTTACACTGCCATTTACTGCTATAATAAATAATAGTTAGAAAAGGGTCCCTTGTTACACAACTATTCAACGTAAATGGTCTGAAAACTACTTTTTCTGTTTGGTGTCAGAAATGTTGATTATTGAGGAATCCTATTGTAAAAAAAAAATCAACATATACAGTTGTCTATATATAATCCTTGCCTTCAGAGTGCTAAATATACTTTGTTACCAAGCTATGTTGTACAAATTCTCAAAATTGAAATACAGCAAGACATTGAGTTATAACAAAAGCATTATGTAAAGCTGTTTCTAGAGTGATCAGACAATCATTAGACTATCTGAGTCCACACTGTTCTGATGCAGTAAAAGAGTAATTTTTAAGACATCACATCGGACTAAAATTCATCACTCTATCTACCAGTTTTCACAAAATACTTGCAAGAGATTAAAGGTGATAACTGGATAAGTAAACATCTTTTCACTAGGATATAGTAGCATATGGTTTATTTTTAAAAAATCTAGTTTTGTTAATAAATACACATTACTAATTGATAAAACCTAAAAAAAGATAACAATAAAAGGAAATATAACAAATTTCCTTTTATATTTTATGACAAAAATCAGTCGTTTATAAGCAGATTTTATATTAATAATTGGGACAATAGTTCAAAAGCATATTAATGGTGTGGGATTACTATGTGGTAATTTATGTACTATATGTTAAAGAGTGCAACTATTATTAATTACAAAGAGATAAAGTAGTGAAAATATCAATAGCTGATATTGATAAGACAGACAAGAGATGGCACAAAAAATATAATTAACAAAAAAAAATGAACTCCCACAGTAATTAATATTTACTAAACACAAAAAAGAAATTTAAAACAGACATGCAGTACACATTTATTTACAGTATCAAACGCACATATAATGTAACAAGTGATGTATAAAGTAATATAATGTAATTTATTACACAGCCAATAATAACAGAACAGATCCTCTATATATAACAACAAAATGTTGCAGTGTAATTTTGAGAATGACAAGAGTGTAACATCTCCTCAATCCTAGCATTCATGTTACATTCTAAGTTTCAGGACACTATCTAAAAATTGTATCATTATTAAATTACAATGCTGCTGTGATGTTCTAATATGCAGGCGTGGTTTGAAGAGCTTACATTAAGAGGCCACATAAATTAAAAATCATTTACTGAAATATGTTTTACATAAATAAAAAAATTAAGTAAACAAGCCTTGTGATCTCACCATAGTACCTATAACCGCAGCAGAAGAAAATAATTATAGTCCACCTGAATATAAGAGTAACTAAGTTAAACTATCAATCAGTAAATTACCGAATCAATTAGAAACAGGAAAATCTTCGAAGAAGGAAATTTGATCTGTATGATAAAAAATTCTTAAATGGACAGCCTAAGGGCATAATATTACATCCTGCTTTTACTCGGCCCTTGTTTAATTTATATTATATCGCCAATATTCAAAAAAGAAAAATGTCATGAAAGCTAAAGAAATGTCTCTTTTTTGACATAACTCTACTTAAAATACCCTTTGAGGAGAAAATCCCCACTAGAAAATATATATATATATATATATATATAGCCCTTAAATAAAAAACAACTGTATATTGACTATGTTGTAAGCTATACACACTCATTCAATTTCATTGTTTATTACTGTAACACTCACCAGCTGAATAGTACAAAATGGTTAATGTTTAATATGCATTTATAATGATAATAGTTATTTATTAAAAAATAAATAATATATATTGTATATTAAATATTATACCTATTAAATATATATATGAAAATAACATAACTGATATTTAATATTTTTTTAAATGATCAAAATAAATTGATCGAAAAATGAACAATAATCAGGAAACAGATAAAGCTAAAACATGCATATCAAGCAAGGAATAAGAGTAATTATATGTACGAGGGCAAGCCAAAAATTATCTATACTTTCATCATAAAACAACTTCAAGTTGTCATACAGCCTTCTGCACGTATGTGCTTAAGAGTTTGTACCATTATGGTCATGTGTGTGAAATTTGATCTCGATCATGTCATTTGCCTTCCAGCTATTACAGTGTAAATGTGTTCACTCTGCTAGCAGTTTGCACCAAGGAGGAACAAAGAACAGTGATCTGATTTCTCTGGTAAGAGGGTGTGAAAGGAGCTGAAATCCACTGTAGAGTTTTATCACTATACGGGGACAGTGCTTTATCACATAAAAGTATTTTTCATGGATTGATTAGTTTAAAAGTGACTGGATGTGTGATAACGCATGAAGGAGCAGAATGGCTGTCAACCTCCCCACGGGCAACAAGATTCAGCAAGCTGGAGAAATTGTTTTGGCATATAGGCGAGTTAAAACGATGAGATAGTGTCTTCTGTGAACACCAGTCATGGTCCTGCCAATCAAATTATCCATGATGAGCTCAGCTTCTGTAAAGGCTGTGCGCGATGGGTAGCAAGACAGCCTGCCCACCACCACACTGTTCCAATCACTAACAAGTTGAATTTTGAGGTATTGGAACACCCTCCTCAGAGCCCAGACTTCCTCAGACTGAGCTCTCTCAGACTTTGGGCCACTCAAGGATGCTTTGTGAGGTTATTGATTCTCCACAGACTTAAGATGTACAGGAAACAGTGGAAAAGTGGCTTTGCGACCAACTGAAAACCTTCTTCTTGGAAGGAATGTGCAAACTTGTGATGTACACGTACATGTATTACATATGTAATGATGTAGATGTTGAACCTCTACCTTTATGTAAATAAATTATAGAAAAAAAGGTGTAGATAATTTTTGACTCGCCCTAGTAAATTTCTTCACTCTTTTTGTAAAATTTTGTACGTATGAAAACTTGGATTTTGTTGAAAATTAATAAGAAAATTATGGTGATATTTCTCACTTCTATTAAATTTCTCATTGATATACAATGTAACCCCGCTACAACACCATTATCGGGGGGACTTACGTGACACCCACGTTATAGGCTAACTGCGTTATTTTGAGAAGTAAATTTTAAACCACAAACGGATCAATTAAAAAAATAGGGAAAAAATGAAGCAATAATGGTTTAATAGAAAAAGCCAGTACAGTATAATGTGTACTTAAATAGAAACAAGTTAAGTGAGGAAGATACAATATTTTTTCATTGAATGTAAATACTTATTTAAAATAAGAAGTTATTGTTTTTTGTTTCGCAGTTATATGTTTCTTCTTTATAATATATGACTTTACACTATGTAAATGCAATAAATGACAATGATCATTATCACTTTGTTGCTCCAACCATGTTATTACACTATTTATATTTTCCAAAATGTCTTTTATTGAGGGTGTAGACCTCTACATAACAGTGACCTCTACAACACCTTCCCCTTTTACTTCGATAAATTATTGCTAGGTTGAAGAACGAAGTTTACAATTTCTTCGATGGTGATGTAATAGACAACAGGTGTTTGATAGTCTTCTTGAACCTACTCATTGAGATCACTTACAGACAATTCTTGCCCAATTGAATTTGACAATTCCAGTGCATGTTCATCAGTAAAAATATGAGCATTTCCTGTTTCAATGTCTTCTGTATTACTGTGACAATACCGACCAACAATTTTTAATTGTTAATAGAATTTACGTTACTCCATGCTGTTCCAGCGCTGTATACAACACTTTTTAATGACTTTTAAGAAATTTTGTTACTTGTAATTCTGAGTAAACGATAGTGATCAGTAGCTCTCATTAGTAATAAGCTTTAAATGCCTGAATAACTCCTTGGTCTAATGGTTGGATCAAAGATGTGGTGTTCTTGGTAAAAACATTACAATTAATTTCCCAACTTTACTTTTCAGCAAGTTGGTAGGCAGATGAGCAGGGCAATTGTCAACAAGTGATAACACTTTTTCTTTCAATTTTCGAACTTGTAAATAATTTTTAACACAAGGCAAAAATTCATCGTTAAACCACGTAAAAAACATATTACACATTATCCATGCATTTTTACTATTTTTAAAAATAACCAAAAATGAATTCAAATTAACATATTTGAAGCAACGTGGGCTGCCATACTTGCCAATGAGCAACAGCTTCAATTTATGATTTCCTAACTTATTGACACAAAAAGAAAAGTTACCCTTTCTTTCTTCATTTTAATACCAGACTTACTTGGTGCCCGCTTCACATCTGTTTTTTTTTTTTTAGCAATAGTTTATAAAACAAAGCAGTTTTATCACAATTATACAACTGTTCATCACTGAAGTTATCCTCTTCAATAACTGATTGTAATATTGTTTGTGAAAAATGTTCAGCTGCTGTTGCATCTGCTGAATGAGATTCTCCTTCAATATTTACATGTCCTATGCTGTGATGGATTTTCCATCGCAACAACCAACCACTAGAAGCACTGAAGTGT
Organism: Lycorma delicatula; assembly: GCF_047948215.1. Taxonomy (NCBI): domain Eukaryota; kingdom Metazoa; phylum Arthropoda; class Insecta; order Hemiptera; family Fulgoridae; genus Lycorma; species Lycorma delicatula. The sequence continues at coordinate 116,338,379 of NC_134458.1, forward strand.
TCTCCATTATTTATTTCTTCATGAAAATTTAGTGCCTGAGCTTGAAATATTGGCCCTGATTGATAAGCAGCACTCATTCTCTCTGTTTTTGCAAAAACCAAAGGTACATACACTCATCTACAACATTATCATCACAGAGTTTAACCTTTTTGCCATCAGGTCAAACTGTTTCATCTACTGAATCAATAAAAGAATGCAATTTATCTTCTTCTTTCACTCAACCACATATACTACCCTTTAGGCACACCAAATTCCCAGGATGGCTTTCAAATGACATGCCTTAACCTTTTCAATAATTTCTAATTTTTCCCTTACAGAACATGTTTTTCATTTAGACGACATGTTAGGCAAATACAACCAATAACAAACACTACAAAATCTAATAAATTAACCAACGTAATAAAACTTAATAACATTCAAACAGGCAGCACATTGATGGTCTTATCGCTGTTACAAGAAATGAGTCAAGTGCAGTATATCTTAACAATTTCTCCTATTACTGTATTAGAACCATAGTTTAGTTTTATTAAATCATATTTTTGGCAATTCCAAGGCATTTAAAATTGGTCTAGACTGATTGACAGATGTTATATTAGAAGCATATTGTTGACAATTTCAAAGGATTTATGGTAGGCTTTACACCAATATCGAATACAGTGGTAGGGTGACTAGCATTTTTTCAGATATTCAGATTTATTTTGGGGGACAGGTTATAATCTGCGTTATATTCATATTCACAGTATATCAAGCCACGTTATAGCAGGGCTGTACTGTACTTTAGCAATAAATTTAAATTAAATTAGACATTTTTTTAAAAATAATTAAGCTACAGACATGTCAAAGTAATATTTTTCTATTGTACAAAAAATGGAGGACAATTGTTTTTTAATCTAAACTATATTGTTACAACGCAAAAATTTCACATTAGATTGGTGTTCTATCCTCACAAATCAAAAGATATCCGAAATGTAAAATCAAAGAGAACAAGTAGTTATCACATAACTATTCCTTTTTTTATCCTCATAAGGTAATTTTTAGAACTTTTTTTTACATGCATAAATAAATTCATGTTAAATTAAAAAAGTAGTCAAATAAAGGTGTTTTTCTATAATATTTTGCACATTTCAGTATAAAATGGAAATAAAACAGTTAACAGATAGTAAGTGGGAATATAATAAGATGGCATTGATTTTTTACAGTTACTATGAACCAAGTTATTGAGCATTAGACTCATTGGCAAACATATAGTGCAACTAATAGTATAGGCATTTGACATAAAATATTGTTAAATACTTTGAAATTTGATTCTGTATCACTGAGTTTTAAATGCTACCTGTTCATGTTTAAAAAAGAAAAAACGTTTTACTCAATAAACATTTTATTTACAATAAATCTTAATTTTATTTTTTTATTTTTTATAAGTAAATATATTCAAAACACACAAAATTTTTAAAAACCTTTTAGGGTGTAATTTGATGGACCATAAAGTATTCTTCCTTGGAAGTCCGTGATCAGACATACTGTCCATAGTAGTCTGACTGGGAATTGAACCAAGAAACTTCCAGATGGAAGGCAGAGACATTACCTCTGCTAAAATTCTTGGACTATGAGGCAACTAACTATTTAAAAAGAAAAGAAAAAACATACTCATATGATAATTTTTTTATTACTTTCAAGATTAAATATTTAAATTTAAAAAAAAATTGATATCCTCTGATTGTTTTTGAATATTTCATAAATCTACTCATCTATTCTCTAAATTTGAAACAGGTCTGGAGTTATTTTAAACGGATATTAATTACTATTCATAAATTCAAATATCTTTTTTTAATAGATATTTAGGGCAATAATTAATTCTTTTTATTTTGACAGATAAATAACAAAGACTTCAAATTTTATAGAATGCTTTTAAAAACTCAAATTTAAGAAATAAACTTGATTTAAAGAATCTCACATGTTTATAAAAATAATCCAGGAGGGCGATTTTAGTTCTTCTCTACAATGTATCATCACAAGATATTATACTGTGTGACTTGAAATATACTTCTGTGCTCAATAATTGTAAGAGAACTCTTTAAAAAATTACAGATATCAAACCAAAATAACATTATCACACAAATACTTTTAAATGAAAAATCACTCGGTAAAGAATAAAAACTTATATGATAGAAACAGATTTTTGACTCTTTAAAGAAATGAAAATAAATACTTTTGTAATATTTATGTAAAAACTAATGTTCTTATTAACCCAAAAAAAAGATTAAATACCACAGTATTCCAATTAATAGAAATGTACTATTAAAAAAAAAAAGTCAGTAAAATAAATAGCTAATAAACAACATCAACATAAGGTTTTTTGAACACAAATAATAGGTATTAACACTCATTCTAAACACAAGCAATACGTGATCAGGCTATAAAAAAAAAACACAAACAAATAAAAACCAGTAATATATAGCACATAATAGTAATAATATTAATAAAAATGATCAAAGTAATGATGATAATGATAATAATACTGACACTTTATCATGTATATAATAGTTTAATATATTTATAATACAATGTAATTAAACAGCTCAAAACTGTATAACAATAAAACAACCATCCTGAAATACAGAAACATTATTCATTATAAACTGAACAGAAAACACATTTTTCAGTTTATTATTTATTTTTTTTTTAATTAATAGATTAAGTTTTACATTAAAAAAAAAAAAAAACATATAAACTATAACTGCTCCAAATCCACATAAAGGAGGAAACTAGGTTAAATCCAAATAAGTATACCATTAAAAGTATAAAAATGCTTGTTTGATTTAGAGAAATTTATGTATAATTGACTGGAAATCATAAGATAAATGGTATAAAGAAAATCAAGGAAACTGATGATTACAGTAAAAAACCAGTGGGTATACAAGGTCTGTAAATAAAGTAATGAGATTGGTTCAGAAAAATGTTTTATTTAAAATCCAATTATATGTGGACTCTTACACCTTCAAAATAGTTAGTTCCCTTAGGAAGCCACGCAACGCTTCCAACTGTTCTTCTATTCTTCATAGCAGTGTTGAAACTCAGAAACCGAAATATCCTTCAGATGGTTGGTTACATTTCCTTTTATGTATTCTACTGTTTCAAAATGGTGTACTTTGAGGTCATTTTTTAAACTCGGGAACAGGAAAAGTCACAGGGACTCAGGTCAGGTGAATAAGGTGGTTGAGGAACTACAAGAATGGTTTTCTTTGCCAAAAACTCATTAATTGAGGGTGCAATGTGACAAGGTGCATTGTCATGATGCAGCATCCAGTTGCCTTTAATGGCTGGTCTCACACAAGCAACTCTTTTCCACAGTCTTTCAAGGATTTCTCAGTAAACATATTGATTTACAGTCTGTCCTGTAAGCAAAAACTCTTTATGGACAGTGCTATTACTATTGAAGAAACAAATTAGCATGGTTTTGATTTGCTAAGTTTTGCATTTTTGGGACGAGGTGAGTTTGAAGCGTGCCACTCCTTGCTCTGGCGTTTTGTTTCTGGGTCGTACTCAAATAGCCAAGATTCATCACCAGTAGTAACATTTTTTAGAAAATCAGGATCAGTTTCAATTCGCCCTAGAAGATTGCGGCACACTTCCAACCTGTTGTTTTTCTGTTCAACAGTGAGGTATTTAGGGACCAACTTCGCACAAACTTTTTTCATGTCCAATTCATTTGCCAAAATTTGATGGTCTGTGGTATGGTTCAAATTCAATTGTTCTGCAATCAATCTGACAGTTAATTGCCGGTCATACCATATTAAGTCTCTGATTCACTCAATATTGTCATCACTTTTTGATGTTAAAGGTCTTCCAGAGCATGGATCATCCACAACTGATTCCCAGCCATCTGAAAATACTTCAAACCACCTAGAAACTTGAGCTCATGACAAAGCATCATCATCTTGATATGCCCTTTTCAATTCTGAAAAAGTTTCAGTAGCATTCTTGCAGAGTTTAATACAAAACTAGATTGCACAGCATTGCTCATAATTGGTATCAATCATTTTTGTAACGCACAAAAAAACCCATTTTACGAAATTTGTTTACGCCTCACATGGCAACAATAGACTAAATATATTAATACCTAATATATATCAGCTGTTCATATGACCATATGTTTATTAACTTTACAGTGTTGCCACTTTGGCTGCCAAAACAATTAGTCTCAGAAGTTTATTTATAGACCTCGTAAGCTGTTATAGAGATGCCTCTATTAAAAAAAATTATTTTTTTTTGTTAAATTTTAAATCACCTTTAAGGTACACAAATATCAACTCTCATAGTCACACAAGTGCAGCAGTATAGTAATCCAAGTAGAATAATCAATCAATATACTCATGCTATTATCTGCAGATGACTAGGTATCATTTGCAGAAGATAAAGATGATTCATTCTGTATAATCAGACAATTAGTAGAACATTGTGAATTTTCAGGGCTGGAAAAATCAAAAGAAAGAAGAGAAAATGTGGTTTTCTGATATAGATTTCGTCATGGGCAAACAATGCATAATGTTACTATCAGCTGAATAAAGTAAAAAGATTGACTTTTAATGAAATCCTATTTCAGCCAGTAAGACAAAAATATTCTGCGAACAGCAACATATAAGATCATATTACTAGGGGGCTGCAAATGAAAATAAAGGAATATAAATGAGGTTGCCAAAAGCCACTGTTAATGATCCACAATTAATCCAACAGTATGTAACGAAATCAAAAAATGAAACTCATGAAACAGACACATTCACCAAACAAACCTCAATAAATAAATATTAGGAGATCTGTATTAAACACAGCAAAGTAGAAAAAGCTTTCAGACCAATTGAAACATTGGACTGTTTTCATAGTATGTGAATAAATAGATCCCTCTACAAAATTTAAGAACTGTGACCATTTTCTATATCTTGAATTCATAGCAACAGGATATTTGTGGCATTATTCTATCCCACGAATATTAGATACATAAAAAACAAAACAATTTTTAGTACAGATGTTTATTAAGTTAGTTGGATTGTTAGGGGAATAATGAAAACTTACTGTATTTTGTAATAAAGTAGTGAACAAAGTAGACTTAAGTTTTTGTACTGCTCAGTCTTTTAGTTTTGATGCAAAGTCACTGGGTAGTATATAAAAAAAAAATAAAGTCCTATTGAAATCTAGTTAATTATCACAGGTGCACTTTGTTCTGTACAGTCTCGTGTATCATGCTGGTAATCAACCACCACCATCAGAAAAAATAAAGGTTCAATTATTACAAAGCAAGAGAAGAAAGGCAATATAAACATGATAGAAATAACAAAATATGAACCCTACGTTTAACTTTTTGAAGGCCTACAATTAATGGTCGTTCCTTTATAAATTTATGAAGAAATAAGGATAATCAATAACTGTAGAGAAATTTATGACTATAATATGAAGTTTGGTCAAAAAAAAGGCATGGAGTTTTAGTTTTTTCAAAAAATCTTTACTACTCATCAATATTGATTTTGTCACCTTCAAAGTACTCCTTTTCAGATATAATACATTCCTGCCAGCACTTTTTCCAATCTTCGAAGCACCTCTGAATGCAATTTCCCATATTGCATTTAGTTCCTTCTGTCTTTATTTCTTCAATGTTGGCAAAATATTGTCTTTCATGGTCTTCTTCAGCTAGGGGAATAAGAAGTAAAAGGGCCCATGACCAGGGAATATGGAAACTGAGGCATCCTAACAGTATTATAGTATTTTTTTGGCAAAAAATTCACAAAAAGCAGTGAAGTGTGAGCAGGTGCATTATCGTGGTGCAACTGCCATGAATTGTTTCGCCACAAATCTGGGTGTTTTCTTTGGATTTCTTCACATAAATGGCATAGAACTTCCAGGTAGTAATCCTTATTAACTCTCAGATAGTGATTCGGCGATTGTCAGTAATCATTTACTTCACTTTTTTGATGTTGTCATATGTGCTGGGATGTACAGGGTATTCAATGTCTTCATCTTCAAAGCCCTCTTGGAAATATTTGTACCACTTTTAAAGGCTTGTTTTATTCATAGAAGAATTACCAAAAGCAACATTCAACAATTCCAATGTGGTGCTGCATTTTATTTCATTCTTAAAGCAAAATTTAATGCAAATTCTTTGTCCTATTTTTTCCACAAGTTAAAAACAGCCAACCATAAAGAAATACACGTAAGCTGTTTGACAGCCAACAGTAAACTAAGCATCCAATGTGGCTACCAATATAAACATATAAATTAGGGGCAAGTGTACCAACACAACAAAAAAATATTGTGATACTGGACTTAATAGCCTAGGAGATTTAAACATTCTGCATATTTTTTTTTATCTAACCTCATATAAGAAATGGAACAAATTAATAAATTATAAGAAAGTCCACAGAAGAAACATTATTTGAATGTAAGATAGGTTATTTGAATGTAGGTAAAAGTTCATGAAGAAATTATCAAATGATACTGTTATTATAGATGATAGAATATCTAAAGTAAGTAAACTGTATGCTTAAGATTAGAAAACTAGACATTTAACTTTTGATTCACAATACACTAAGTCATTAGGGGATGGTAGTTAGAAAAAAAAAATTAATAATAAAAAAAGAAAACACTTCAAAGCCCAATTACAATACATGTATTTATTCATACAAGGTACAAATATATCTTTGAACTGTAAATCAACTTTTCAAGACACCATATGGGCACACCACTACTGTCATGAGGTTATTTCTAACCTCATTCCATAACTGTTCAACTTCAGCTTGCAGAAATATGAACATAACAAGCATAAACACCAGATTTTACAGCTATGGATTTGTTTGTATAAAATTATTTGTAAGACAATTTTTTATTCCATCTTTTTTCTATTTTCTTTCTCTATGTAAATAATTTCAATACAATGCAGGTGAACAGAGTTTATTTTATTACCAAACTTTCAAAATAACTCACTACAGTCAAATGTATAAAATGGGTTCTGTGGTGGTGGTTATGGGGGGGGGGAGGTTAAAATCTTTGATTGGCTTGTCAGTTTACACATATTATGAAATTCATCATATCTCTCACCCAGCAACTTCATGGATGTAAGCAAGTAATTACAAACATTAATAAATGAACATATAAAATTAAAATGAACAAACCAAAAAAATAAAATTATATAAATAAAAATTAAAATTATTATAAATAAATATATGCAATAAATTAGATAAATCGTAATTAAATTTTTTAGGGTTCAGATAGGCACTACAATGATTAGGCTTATTGTGCAGCCTATCAGAATAAGGAACAAGCATCCCTGAACTGATCCAATGGCAGCTGTCCTGCCAGAATAACACCAAGGAAGCATTATCACAATAAAGATCCGCAAACCCTCAGATGAAGGATCTAACAGGTCAGTCCTACATCCACAGAATTATTCAATATATTTATATATATGAAAAAATATAATACATTCTTAAGTCATCTTACAGAATCATAAAGAACAATTCAAACTTTAGCCAAAACTCGATTAAATCTAGAGTTGCTATTGTTACAAATGTTCTTAAAAATTAAAATATCTAATTTAAATAGCAACAAATAATTAAATTCAAATTAATTTTTTCCTACTCAAAGTTTAATCTGTAATTGAATTTTGGCGTAGAATAATTGAATTCCAAATGTTTTCTGAGTAGACACTAACATAAACATTGATAAATCAAAACAAATAGTAATCATTAATATATAAAGGAATATACAACCTTTGTAAATTATCAATAATTGTTTTTAATACATGAATCAAGTGTAATTTTAAAATGCAACAGTATAAAAGAAAAGAGTTTATGGTAAAGATTAGAATACCTCCATCATTATTCATCAACAAGTTCCTCATAAAAAAAAAAAGATAAGGGAAGTATCATCCTTACACTTAATCCATAAGCTGGATTCATTGATTTTACAACAGATATTGTTATATTCAATGGATGTCAAGTTTGACAGAAAAATAATAAATAAATCAATAAAATATCAATGCTAACATATTTTAAATACTATAATAAAATCTGATGAAAATTCAAGTAAAATACATAAATAATATAAAATTACTGATTTCTAGACAAACAAATACAAAATAAAATAGAAATGAAAAATAACTACATAAAAAAGTAAATTTTAACAGATAATTATGTTGATAATTAAATTAAATAATTACCAATGTTTTATTAGAGAAGATTAATGATGGCTTTGCCATCTTAATCAATTAATCTTGTTATGATGACAGTCTAAGAGTCACTATGCATTGTAACTGCATTATATGTACTAACACTTCCAACCTTAAAAAATAACAATAAAAAATATATTAAAAAATTATTAATAATTTTATTAAGTATTTAAATCAGTAACTATTATGTGTACTTACTTTATATTCATTGTAATATATAATTATTCAAATTAATCAAACTATATAATTAAAACTACCAAGAAAAAAATTAATTAATAAAAATTAAACATGAATAACAAATACAGTAAGACCCCTCTATAATACGGTTTAAAATAAAGAGGATATGAAATTAAAGTCAACAGAAGGATGTCCTCTAAAAAAAAAAATAACTTATCAGATATAAAAATTTTTTTTTACTTGTTTGTGGTTATATAGAAATGCATTTTAACTACAAATATGTGTACTTATTAATAATAAAAGAAAAAAAATAATAACGCCATGTTATTTATAAAAAATGTATATTGATTTAATATTTTTCCTTATCTTCAGATGTGTTGTGTTAATGTAGTAGTAATGTGTTTTAATAAGTACACTGTATATTACTTTACGGTATTTTGAATCCAAATCATTACTACAGTACTATATTTTCAGTCAGGCTATAAAGGAAAGTGTTTAAAAGACTGTAAGTTACTGGAGAGCCCCGTTCCAAGAGAAATAATGCAAAAATGAAATCCAATTACAAAAATGTGAACTCTGCAACACATACTCAGTAATGTATTTTACCCCATAATATTTTTATTGTGTTACAAAATTAATTCAACTGGCATTGTTTTTTTGTCCATTTATCACTTTTATCTTCGAAATAATGCAGTTAAATCTATAATGCCAGCCACCAGATGACTGTTATAATGGACTCTTACTGTACTATATTGATGAAGGTACAAAACTAATTAATTTTAAATTCAGTGACTGAAAAGAAAAAAATATTTTTTGTAGTTAATCTACAAAAACTTAATCTAAAATAGTATATAAATATATATATAGTATAGTAAATTGTAGTTAATCTAAAATAGCTTTAAACAAAATCAGATCAGAACTAATGACAAAAACTAATAATTCATACAACTCTAATAAATAATAAAATGTACCAATAGATAAAAATTAATAGTAATGTAAGCTATTGGTTGCCATGTTGTTTTAAAATGTTAATCCTAGATTTTTTTTAGCATTTATTGTCAGCAACATATTGGTTTCATTGAAATCTAAACTTTTTTTCATTAATAAGAGTTTATTTGATACTTGAACATCCAACCCACTGATCAATATGAACTGTTTATAGCAGTGGCTGGCTACTGTCATGATTTTTCATTAAAAAATTGCTTAACTCATCACCACTTGGTTTATTGTATTTCAATGATTTTTTTTCAAACATCGTTTTTCTTATTTTATTGCATCATAGCTTTTAATAAACTTAAATAATATCAGGTTCTAAATTTAACTTGGTATGTAAATCTTCTTTTTCGTTGTTTGATCAAGCCTTCTTTTCATTGACTGTCTTTTTGATTATGGTAATACATTTACAAAAGCTTAAAAGAATTAATATTTTGAAATAAAAAAGAAAGTAGACAGCAATATTGGTTCCTTAATAGGAATATTGTAATCTTTAATCTTCAATAAAGGATATATAAGGGGGGCCTGACTAATATTTGAAGGTTTTTATAGTTATATAAGTTTTTTTAATAGTAAAAAAACCAGCACTGAATTGCATAATTCTCCTTAGTTTATTTATTTAGCCAGTTAAGATATGAAACTCATTTAAAAAAAAATTGAATTTATTAAATTAAATCTTTTAATTTTAAATGAAATGGGTAACTTGTAAAATGAACTTAAATTTAAAATAAATTTTTCAAAATTTCAAAAAATATCTTTTGTTACCAGACCACTGGAGTGGTACTGTCACAAAATTGGCCTATTGATGAAGAAAATGTAAAGCAAAAAATTCCCATCTACTCCTTTTCTGAAGCAAGATATAGCTAAAAAAAAAAATAAAACTATATAGTCATTTTTTGGGGAGGGGATGAATATTAAAAAACCATTTTTGTAATTCGTAATCTTGATAAAAAAATGTCAACTTCTCTAAGATAATTTCTTTGCTTAAGTGCCCCAATAAGGATTTTAAATTTTATTTCGTCCAAAACACCCAACCTCCTTTTACAATTTTTGAAAAACTTTAATACATTCTTTAACCCCAAAGGTAGTACCTGTTACCTAGTTTGAAAAAAATCAGCCAACACAGTCAAGAGTTATAAGAGCAAATACAGACTAACATATGAGGTCTGTTCAGAAAATAACCATACATTTTTAATTACATGCCAACGAAGAAGATATTTAGTGATGTATAGTTGACAGCAATGTGTTCTGCATAACCTCCTCTGTAACCACATGTTCTTGGATTGTTGACACCTTATTTAGTTTTTGTATTACTGTTATTTGAGTGCAATATGTTTAAGGGCTAGTAGTGATTTTTATAATGTGCAATTTTCAAGAACAACAAAATATAAAATTTTCTGTGAAATTGGGGAAAACTTTCACAGAAATGTTTCAACTTTTGAAACAAGCTTATGGAGATGATGTTCTGGGTCGTATGCAATGTTATGAATGGATTTCAAGATTTGTGGTAGTCAGTCAATTGAAGATGACCCTCGACCAAGGAAGACCTTCGACTTCAACTGATGACACCCATGTTCAGAAAATTAATGATCTGGTGCTAGCAAATTGCCGATTGACTTGCAGAAGAGGTTAGCACCTCAACAGGATCATGCCATGACATTTTGACTGAAAAATTGAACATGCACTGAGTTGCAACAAAGTTTGTTCCTTGTTTGATGAATGAACAGCAGAAAGAACATTGAGTGGACGTTTTTCGGCAACTTCATGAACAAGCCAATGATGATAGAACATTCATGCAAAGAATCATGATGGGAGATGAAAGCTGAGTTTATGACTATGACAAAAGTTCCAATCAGTCTCGATCCAACTTCAAAGTTATGCTTTCTGTTTTTTCGATTTTAATGGAATCATACTATTTGAATTCTTTCCTCAAGGTGTAACAGCGAACTGTGCATACCATAAAGGCGTTTTACAATGGTTACGTGGAAAGATCCACAAAAAGACCAGAGTTGTGGTGAGACAACTAATGGTTCCTTCACCTACTCACCAGACCTGGATCCTTGCGAGTTTTACTTATTTCCGAAATTAAAATCAGTGATCAAAAGACGCCGCTTTGAGACTATTGATGACATTAAAGCAAATTTGTCACAGACCTTAAAGGGCATTTCAAATAAAGCTATCCAGGACTTTTCACGAAGTGGAAACACTGCTGGGAAAAGTGTGTGAGTACGGAAGGGAAGTACTTTGATGGGGACAAGGACCAACAATCTGTAAAATTAATAATAAACATTAAAAAAATAAAGTTCAGTTATTTTCTGAACAGACCTCGTACATATGCACAAACATCCATCTGGCAAAAATAAATGTTTTGGTTGGAAGCATTAGAATAAAAACCGTTTTTCCACAGATCATTTACAATTTATTTTAATCTAATTATTTTGTTAAATCTATTTTTTCTAGTTTATAATTTTTTTTTTTTTAACTTTAATCAAAAAATAAATTGCAATGTTTTTCACAAACTTTTCACTTTTATTTTAAATACAGTTATGCCATCATCAGGATATAAAAATTTTAAAAATTAAACTGATAAAAAAAATTGTTTCAAATATTACAAATAAACTAATAAATAATGTGATAAATAAAGTAAAAATCAAAATGATAAGAGTGATAAATTCTAATTGCATCATATGTACTACAGTCATAAAGTTACATTAAAAAATTTATATATTTTTTAAATTAATGTTCCTATGAAAGAGAAGAAAACAAAACAAAATGCTGTAAGTATAGGATAATATATCTTACCCTCAGGAACTTAAAAAGCACATAAAATTAAATGATAAAAATGCTATAAACTTTGTAATTTCATCTGATAAATTTTATACATTATAAAATTAGTTCATTTTATGTGTACCACCAAAGGTTTACTAAACTTAATAAAAAGAGCATAATACTTTTTATGTATACTAAAAAAAAATAAGAGTAATAATAAAAAAAACAACCTTTTTGGAGACCAATAAATAGTATGATGCAAATAAGAAATCAAAAGAAAAATGCTCTTTAGTATAAGAATGTTAACATTATTTTATATAAAAATGATATAAACACTTGTCTGACATAGTTATGGTCATTGCAGCAAAAAAAAAGTTATAATGATAAGGTCTTCTGAACAAGGATTAATTGTACAACTGCCACACATCACTGAAAGCCAATAATAAATCTTTAAATCTGTAGACAATGCCACAGTAACAGACTGTTATCAAGATATTATTACAAAATACAGGATGGGTGCAACATATGAAGCTGTAAATATGATAACAAATAATTAGTAATAATCAAACAATTTTTAAATTTTAAGATTATTCTTATGATTATGTTCACATCATGTTTACAACTATTTTTCTTAATAAATATTTTAGAATAAGAAAGACTAGGCTACTTTCAACTAAAATTCTTTTTAAACTTTTTATTGATTAAGTTAATGATACAACAAGCTTATTAATGAATTATATGTTTAAAATACATTTTAAAACTGAAAAAATATGGCTTAACATCCTACCCTACTAAAGGGCATTGTATTGTGTCTGTCTGTGTGTGTCCATCCCTCTTAGCTTAGCCCCGGAATGTACCAATCATTAGCAGTAAAAACAGATTCATTAGTACATCTCTCGTGGTGGTCAGGTGTATAAATAAAACCAGTGTTAAATAATAAATAAGACTGGTCAAGTATGGTAAGAGTGTTTGAAAATAAGTTAATTGAAAATAAATTAACGAAGTTGGTTACTTGGTCGATTACTTTTTCTTCTATAGGGATCCAATTTTAATATGAGATACATTGTTTTATCCTACAACGAATTCTACAGGATGAATTCAGTAAGATACAAAACACTATTAAGAGTACTTTATGAAAATAAATTGTGATATATTTTGTTTATCACATCTTTTTCATTGATATCTAATGTATAAAGGTTTGCAAAATACATTAGCTCAACATAAATACGTTTAGGCACAAAGTTGTATGTAGAAAATAATGCCTTACATTGAAATACAAAAGAAACTTCATGCAGTAGGAAAATGATTGAACGAAAATTTAAGCTTGACAGAATGTATTTTGATTTAATTTTTTGCATAGAGTTCCACATAGATAAAATCATACTTGCACCTAAATAATGTATTTTGTAAAAAAAGAATGATCAATAATATATATATATATAGGCAGGTTATATATAAGGCAGGTTATAAAGAAGATAATTTCTTTGAAATGCAAGATTAACGACCCCATAGATACACAAAAGAATCTAATTCGGCAAAAAGTTTCTTCTTTTTTTTGCAAGGGTGGCTTTAATGTTTTTCTTTTATACTCTTGATTATCCGGTTGTCCGGACATTAATCTTATTCTAAAATTTAGTTATATCTACGTATGAATTTTTTAAATTCATACGACTTATTTTTTACCATGAGAGTGCTAACATTTGCATAAAAAAGGTGTATGCTGGTTCATTCGGTTATCCATTATTTTTTCAAAATTTATTTATATCTCCAGAATGGTATGACCAATTTTAAAACTCAAACAGCATATTAGCTAGCAGTACAGGGGCTAACGTTTGCATACAAAAGATATACTCTCGATGATTTGGTTGTCTGGTCATTCACTTATTCTGAAATTCAGTTATATCACTGGAACGTTATGACCAATTTTAAAAATTCAAACAGTGTATTTGATAGCAGTACAAGGGCTAACGTTAAAATAATGAAATAGAAATAAAAAATCAAAATGAATAATTCAAGTACTGGAAGTAGTAAAAATCGTTTAATTACAGTAATTCATAATACGCAGTTAATGTGAGGCATGCAAAAATGTACTATATCTTGAAAAAAATTTTAAGACTAAAAAAAACCAAAAAAAACGCACAATTGGCTGTACCTCATGGGTTAAGTGGAACACAGTTACAATTACTTTGAAAACTTTTGTGAATTTTATAACTAAACTTAAAGTTATGTATTTTTATTTTTACATGATTAAGATAAATAAATCAGTTTTCAAAAACTGAATCTCCTTTTACACCCCAAACAGCAAAGCGAAGAGATGCCTCGCTGTGAAGCCAGGCAGAATAACTAGTATATACTTAAGTTCTTCATATGGCAACAATGTTCGATTTCACAATGAAATTGTGAAATTTCAGGATCTAATTAGTCCTTTGAGTATTATACTTCTATTAATAAAACTTAAAATTAGGCAGAAGAAAAAATAAGTAACTTACATCACTGGAAGTGATGTTTTATTTCCTAACAATAGTACAAAACTTTTAAGAGACATGGAGAACTAAATTTTACTACGTTAAAATTGGTTTGCTAAGTCATTACAAAACTTTGCATTTTTAAGTAATTTTCATCATCAAACATCACAGTAAATAATAAAAGAATAATAAACACTTACCTCAAAAGAGATTGTTTTACCAAGAATTGAATGTTTAAAATAGTTTATTTAAAGACCTTGATCAACGGCGATCAAATAAAAAAGTGGAAATGTGGGTAAAATTTCAAACTTAAATACAACAGAACCTTTTAAAGATAAAAAACATTTTCTGTAAGAAATTTAATTATTTCATACAATCCATAATAACAAATAATCTATATAAACAAGATCTTTACAGTAATGAAGAATGTCTAAAACAAAATGGGTCCTTAATCTTGATCATAAAAAAAAAACAAGCTAACACTAAATAAACATGAATATCAATTAAATTGTTTCACTAATATTAATATTATTTTAATATTTTATTCATCTTATATAGTAAACATACCTACAGTAAGATATATTCAATTAAAATGATGCTGGCCTCAAAAACATTGAGATATACAGAAAATGGTTGTACAAAAATTAATATTTTCAAAAGTATTAAAACAACAGATGGGTGAAGTAAGGAAGAAAAAAGCAGACGGAGCCAAAGAATTTTCATACAGAGAAAGAATTTTGCTATTAAATATAAATCTAATAAATTAGTAGTAAATTCTTAAATGTTAGGTGAATAGGACTTTACGGTAGTGAATATGAATACAAAAACCTAAAAGGGACAGAATAGAGAATTTTTAAATGTAATGTCAAGGAGAATGTTGAAAACTGGGTTTGGCAATTTCTAAAGTGAAGATAAATAGTAGAAAGAAATTACTTGTAGTGGAATCTTATAAATAAAAATAGTTTTCTGGATAATAAACTAGGATGCTTAACAGGTGAAGACAATCGGGTTTAATTAGTTTTTATAATACAGGAGTCTGGTGAATAAAAATTGAAGAGGAAGGCAAAGACTGTAAAACTAAAAATAGATAACATTACAGAAAGAAATTCAGAATCTAGCAAAAATTCTTAACAGGTTATAAAGGCAAACCTAACTACTATAAAAAAATAAAATATTGTTTAGCTAGCAATTGATAACAAAAAAAGATATTACTGAAGAGCAGCAGGTTTTACAGCTTCAACATAATTAAACACAAATTTACATAGTCTTTTTCTGAGAATAATACATTTTACAATAAACAAAACAATAAAAACCTAAGCAGAGTATAGTTCTTTGACTGACTTTAAGGAGAAAATATATATTTCATATATATACATACACTAAGTCTAAAGTAATATTAACTTGAAAAAACTCTGCACAATCCAAAAAAAGGATTTTGGATAAATGTATTTATCCATTATTAATAATACAGGATCATAATTATTATAATGCAGAATCATCAGCATTCTACCACAACCTTTGCAGTCTATTTCAAAATGTGTGTTTCTAAGCACCTGAGTTACATGCAATCAATGGAAAACAAAATAACTACTACCACTGCCACTACTAAACATTAATGGTATACATTAAATAATAAAACACATGTAACTATATCTGATTAAAACATTACATATTTAATTAAAAAATAAAATACCTTGCCAAAGTGATAATTGTTTTTCATTATCACTGAATCTGCTAATACAATAACTTATAAAAAGTCACAGATGTAAAAAATTAGTTTTCTAATTACATAGATTAAATAATTTGTACTTGAAATTTTAAGAGATCTATTAAAATTTCAAGTACAAATTATACCTGTTAATTTAAAGTAACTTGAAAATGAATGTGCGCAAAAAATTGTAAAAATATTTAATACCCATTAGCAAAACAGAAAATAATATTACTATAATACTAACTTTAGGCAAACCTCTAAAATCATATATGATGTACTACTTAATGCAAAGCAGGAATCAAACCATTAAAATTAATAATTTTAAATTAAGACAGATTTCATTATCAATCAGTTTCAGTCTACTACTAACTTTATGTGTAAACTACTAGCGAAGAGATGTTTCATTTTAAAAAATTCTGAAATCCATTAACTATCATATTAATTTACTTTTACCATTTTAAAATAAATTTATAAAAAATTTAATTAAAAAAAAAATTCACTTAAATTTCAGGCAATAATGTTGTACTAATTATTTCTGTATTCACATCTGGCATTTAATATCTATCCATACATTTTCGTCATTGCAAGTAATATCAATTTGAGGTTAAGATAATAAAATTTAAATGGTAATGAATAGGGTTAATTAGTGTGGTTGAAAATTAATTTTTAAATAAAAAGGCAATTTTCGTAAGAAAAATCATGCATCTACGATTTAAAGTGACTCTCAAAACCGCAATGGTGACTATGAATTTCGGCAACTTTTAACCTAACAATATAAATGCAGAAAAAAAAAATTAATGTTAAGGTAATTGAGGTTATAACTACATCGTACTTCTAATTTTCTGGTGTATATTTAATCTTTACTTTACATTAATAATCAGTAAAAATAATATGAAATTCAAAATATAACCTTGTTATTTAAAGTTTCATTACAATAATTACTCCATTACCGAGCCTACCTGCTGTCAACCGAGTAAGCCCAAGTAAACAATGCTGGAATAGATAAAATAAATATAAATTATAACAAATTCAGACCTAAATTTTTCATACGGTTTACATTAAATTTTTGTCATATTTTAAATAACATCAACTGTTTTATTTAATGATAAATTTACAATAGGCCTAACCATAACCTCATTATATGTTCCCCTATATTGCTTCCCGAAGTGACGCATTGCATCACACTTCAATATTAACCATCAACTAACGTAAATACCTCATGATATATTTCACTTACGACTAAAACAAAATGTAAGTAAAACACTAATCCTCCAAATTCAACATTCTAATACATGTAAATAGACATAACCAAATTTGATCAAGAAACGTACTCGATGTTTTTCATCAACTTAACAAGAAGCCTTGGGCGCGTTCAATATCCAGTCGCTTATAGTTGAAGTACGTTTTAAAAGCCCTCTGTCCACAAAACAACAGTGAAAATGAAAAAAAAATAGGAAAAATATTATAATTACGAAACACTGTTAATAGAAGACGTAAATAAAACTTTATTATTTTCAAAAATATTTAATTTTTTTGTATGATTAATCCATTTTTTAATGATATTATGAATAAGCAAAATTGTAACGGACTATTTCGCCTTTTATTCTGAATAAACAAAATAGAAAAAAAATTGAGTTCTTTAAAACTGTTTTCACAGTTTTTAATAAAAAAATAAATGTAATCAATTTAAAACATAGTAAGCAATTGACCAGTACTTATTTTTTCTTGTATGTAGGTGAGAAATCTCCAACTAATGGATCAGAGTTTGAACTATTTTTCGAAACAAGACGATGAGGGTATTTTTGTTAGGCGGGACTACAGATTTTATTTTTAATGAGTTTCTTTCAAAGTAAATTGAATACAAAAATATTTCATATTAGTTTCTGAAATTTCTATTTAAACTGGTAACTACAACCTTTGTAACTTAAATATAGTGTAAATTTTTACTGAACTTATACTGCCAGTTAGTTTTGTTCTCTAAGATGTAAAATTCTGTTGCCAAGAATGTCGTTGTTCCATGATCTTAAAATATTTATTATGAATTAATAATGAAAGGATATAGTAGCAAAACACTCTTAAGGTTGTACATTGTACCTCCTCCGTGGATGAAACCACTGTCTATATTTGTAAATAATTTATAGATCTTGAAGCATGATTCTAGATGTTTGAAAATTGAGTCTGTTATTTGATGCGAAGACTTTTATTTACCAAAATGAAAACATTCTACACAAGCACTTCCTAACATCATTCATTGGATAGATTGTATCTATAAATTTAAATATATACAAACCATGATTTTCTTCGATTTTTTCAGCAAACTTGGTCAGTTTTAGACCACGATCAGAAGAAAACTACAGCGAAACGATTATTAAATTTATTTGAAACTCATTTTTTTAATGAAAAATTCATTAAATTGCACGTAGCTGGACTACGAGAGTACGGTAAAAGTTTTATTTGGTGGTAGTCAACCTGGCAAATTTTCAAGTATAAAAACAGTTTTATGCTGTTTCATGTCCTTTAAGTTGAGCTGTATTTTAAGCAGCTAGTCCTTCAGCAACCCACTCTAAAAATGAAGTGTCTTTACAAATGTGAATGAATACTTCGTTTTTACAAAACGACTGCTTTAGTGTTTTTAATGTGAATTACGAAACTTTCTTCGTATTTTAAAGGGACCAGTTACTTTGTTAAATATAAGAATACAAAATCGTGTCTTTGACAGATGCGGGTGTTGATACAAATTTTTATGTTTGTTTTGAGTCAGATCTCTTTCAATATTAGAAATGCTACTGTATCTATTTCATAATAGCAAACCGAGAGTTTAAATATATAGGCTTTGTATTAAGTTAAAGTTAGGTTCTGCATTTCTCTTAATATGAAAAATTCATCTGCAACAACTGTAAATGAGCGTCATCATGTTGTTTCTAGAGTAAAATAAATATTAATGAAAGTTAAAAAAATATATTAATCGATGGTGTTTCTCACTATCGATAAAAAATCAAATGCTATCTTGTTTACTAAATTTTAACTATGAAATGAACAGGTTATGTTATTTTTTTTTGAGATCAGCTGGGATTCTCGTTCGGATTGTTGACTATGCCTATTTTATCCGTTTTTCATGTTGTTTATTAATTTGTTTTCTTCTGTAGTGTGTTTGTGTTGTATTCATTATGTTTGAATGATTAGAGTTTTTTTTTCAAATTTGAAGAAATATTTGATGACCACCGTAAATTATTATTTTTTCTATTTGTTGACGCTTATAAGTTTGATACTATGAAAGATGTAATACTTCATATTCAGGCGTCGTTTAAGATTAATGAGCCGTCATATCGAACAAAAAATGATTTTTTATTGCCAGAATTTGGAGTTTATTTATTTATTCTACACATGTTATTAATTCACTTACTGTAATATTTTTATTAAAATTTTGCGTTTGTAATTGTTATCGTGACTTATTTTTTAATAATATATTTTGAGGTTTGATTGATATATTTTTGGAGTAAAAAATCTCAAACTAATTTTTTTAAATTTTATTGCATAATGAGATGTAGATTGAGACGAATGTAATTGTGCATTGTTTAGTATTACAACCTGTAACCACTGTTAATATGCGAATTTATCAATAAAGATCTTATATATTGCCAAGTATTTTCTGGAACCCTTGTAGATTAATACAAGTAGTAATCCTCTTTATTTTAAATTCAGCAAAGTCTTTTTTAACTTCAAATGTGAAAAAAAATTAGTTTGATGGACTGAAATTATACATTGGATTGGTGGTTTCTTTGTTGATTCGGTTATTTGTGACACTTTCTTAATAGTTGTGTTTGCATAGTAAAAGTTTCTTTTAAAATCCTATTGTAACTTTATGCTTTTGTTGTGATTATAGCCATAATTTATTTTTACCAACTTTCAGTTGAATGTTTTTTATTTGAACAGTATTATTATATATTTCTTGGTTTAGCAGAATAATTATTTATAGTCGCCATATGTATACTAGGATGCAAGATTCAAATTCCAACTTTGGTTAGATAACTTTTCATCAGTTATACTAAATTGAATTTTATAAAAAATATAAATATAACAATTGATTGTCAAAAGGTAAAATAAAGTTAACATTATATTTTTATAAATGTTATAAAAAAAGCATTTGAATTGTGAAGTTTGTACATTAGCAGTGTTCCTAGACTTTATGTGTGTTGTTCAGCACATGGTAATAATTTGAATCTTAAATACATATATATATTTAAGAAACTTCACAATTCATATGCTCTTTTATCAGGGAAAATATCTGAAAACACTTGTCTGCGTTTTTCAATTTGAAATGTTTGTGGGTAGGTAAAATCACTTTTTACTATCTCCTACTGCTATGTTTTTTGCAGCAAACCAGTGACATTTTTCACATTAACTTGAGAATGCTTAAGAAATTATGGAAACATTTGATGACAATTTTAATTTGTGTCTTATGTAGTAAGTTTTAAATAGCATTAAAGCATATATTAAATAAGCATTGTGTAGTAAATATTTTTTGAATTCAGACAAATTGATAGATAAATAACAAATTGGTCAGAGACTGGATTCCTGCAGAACACCAGATGTAGTGGTAAATGGTGAAAAAACTTTACTAACCACTTAATTTTTAAGCCACATTAATGGTTTGTTTTAAAGTTGACTTAACTCACAATTATATACTGCCAACTTCGTGTGTAATGATTCATATCTGATAATGTGTAGATTGATTCTAGCAGTAATATAAATTAATTTTTAATTAGAATTCGACTGAAGATGATTTAAGAATTGAAAGAAATCTTGAAAAATATTCATTTCAGTTTAGCTTTTCTCATAATCACCATTTTTGTTCTTGCATTCTCATTTTTTTATAATTATTTTTTTAAATAATTTTATTTTATAATAATTTTATAATTAAAAATAAAATAATTTTAATAATTATCATTTTTATAATAATTATTTTTCATTGTTCTTATATTCAACATAATTTTTTCCTTATCAGATTTTTTTTTTATATATAAATTTATTTTTTTCTTTAGAGTAAAAAAGTAAAATAATCTTCAAATATCAACCCAGGGATAATTAATTATAAAAGAAGAAAGTTGAAGAAATAAAGTTGAAAATCACAGCAGTTGTATTAACATGACTACAAATTCAAGTGTAACAGACAGAATTATAGTTAGTTATGACTTGTTTGATTTTAATGAATGAAACCAGTTCTGCCAAAATTGTAAATGTAAATATCACTACTTGTATTACTACAATGATTTTTATAATTATAATTTAGGAAAATGTGGTAAAACTTATTATACTGAAACTAAAATTATAAAACATTTACAATATTTAAGCAAAATATTTACATACCAAATCTTAAAATTATTGTTAATTGATACTGTATCTGAGAAAATTTACAATTACAATCGTGGTGTTAATGATTTAAATGAAAATAAATTTAGATAATACACTGAAGAAAAGAATGGGTTTTTCTTGAATACAAAATAACAGCAGTTTTTCCAGAATCTAGCCTCATTTATTGGAAGTTGACCATTGACCCTACCTTTAGCATGCAGCAATCTTGTTTCAATTTTGTTTTTAACAGTGGCATTTATATTTCATCAGCAGCATATAGTAGATATTTTTTTTGAATTTAGACCGATAGATCATAATAATAAATAATGGTTAGACCGATAGATCATAATAATAAATAATGGTCAGAGACTAGATCTTGCAGAACACCAGATGTAGTGGTAAATTATGAAAAAATACTTTATCAACCACTTGAATTTTTAAGCCACATTAGTGATTTGTTTTCAAATCTACAATTTTTTTTATCATTAATTATATATGTTTGTTATTATCTTCATTGTCTGATATGAAAAGTTTCAACATAATTTTTGTACTTCCTAGTACTTTTGGAGCTGTTACTCCACCTTCAGGGATTTTCTAAAAGATGTTCATTTAAATTCAAACCAGTAATTGTATTTAAAAAAAAAACTGTTCATAATAGTCGGTCGTGAAGAATAAAATTAATTCGTATGTCAATAAGACAGTAATGTCACGTTTGTAAGATTTTTACAACAATCTTCTATTATATTCCAATTAAAAATCTGATCAAAATGAAAGTGAAATTAGTTCCCCAATTAAATTATTATCCCTACAAGTAATACGTATATTGCTAATAATATTACACTAGTAACACTAATAGCAGTTAAGGAAAAATGTGATAAAACTTTTCATTTTTAAAAAGTGTTTAAAAAGTATAAAACATGAAGCAAATTAATTACATGCCTTATCTCAAAATTGATATTAATTAAATAATATCGATATTAAGGATACTGCATCCAAAAATTTTCTTTTACAAAGTGATAATGGTCTAATGATTTAAGTAGAAATGAATTGGATAATGAACGGACAAAGAGTCAGGGTGATATGGACATAGAATTAAACAGTTATGATATGAAGTGGAGTGAAAAGTGTAAATTTAAAAGTGATGATGGTATTGAAGTTAGTCTCGGTGATTATAGCAAAATGCCATCCAGCAGCAAAGCAGTAATAAAACATGTATCATTTGTTCTTAGTTCTGAGAAATAAAAAATAAATTGATTTGTGAAAAAAGAATACCCAAAATGATACTTCTTTATGTTTAATTGTGGTGATATTTATAAAAGTGTATATTTAAAATATATATTTAAAAACAATAATGCAAAAAATGTAGTAAATGGTAAGTTTTTAAATATACAATGATCTTTCCATAAATAAAGTATGGTTGGTTTAATAAAATTTTAGCTACCAAAACAGTTTTCAACATAATTCCTACTGCAGTTATGCATTTTCCCAGTAAAATACTGAATAATGTCAGGAGCAAAACCTTATTATCTTAATTTTTAACTCTGATTGGTTAACACAAACAAGTGATTATATGTATATATTTCATTTGTTTCAAATGTTGATTGTTGGACATGTGGATAAGTATAGTCTACTTCTTTTTTCGTTAGTATTACGGCTTTACTGTATTTTTAAGCATACCTTTATAGTACTATAATTGATAGTTCTGTTTCTCCAAAAACATACCCAAAATGGATGTTTACATTCTTTATTAGTGGATAGTTTGGTCTTGAATTTTTCCATGTTCTTTTTATTATACGGACAAATATAAAAGCAGTAATTAATGAGAGAAGGCTGCCAAGGGGGGTAGTAACGTGGAGTAACAGCAAGGACTGGAGTTAACTGTATATTTAGAGCTGAGATATGTTGCCTAGCGGAGCATTAGATCTCTGCTGTTTCTGGTATCGATTGACATGCTGGTTGGAAAACAACATGAAATGTTGAAGTTGCGCTGTAATCTGAGCCACATATTAGCATATAATCT
The DNA here is from genome assembly GCF_047948215.1 of Lycorma delicatula. Taxonomy (NCBI): domain Eukaryota; kingdom Metazoa; phylum Arthropoda; class Insecta; order Hemiptera; family Fulgoridae; genus Lycorma; species Lycorma delicatula. The sequence continues at coordinate 116,362,081 of NC_134458.1, forward strand.
GCTTTCACCTATTCCAAACAGGAAATGGCTCATCACTGTCTACCAGCAGACTTACCACAGGGCTTGAGCGATACGCACCCATGGCAAGACAGATGAATGAATGATATACTGCATCAATCATCTTTTACAGCGGTGGCTCTTGCAGATCCACCAGCAGCTGTGTGGCTCAACCCACACAGCTGCAGTCTAAGCGGTAATAACAAACCAAGCTCGGTATAAGCACAATATACTTATACATCAGCTCTCCCAACAGGTTTTAGATAAACCCTCAGCATGTCAAATATTACCCACTTTAGTTGTTGGTCTAACCACATTCCTTGAAAGCTAACCCACATGCATGCAACTGGTTGACCATGTAAGTACAGTTGAGGAAAATGTGAATCCATTAGATTCAAAGCACAATTCTAAGCAGGTTATTGAATTTTGAAGCACCCTCTCAATTGTAGCTAACATTCTACACATTACGTAAATAAAAAAAAACCATCTACAAAAAGAACACTTTCATTTACTGTTATACTATTTATGGCTATGGCAAAAAAAGTAACACTGAAGACACTCCCTGGAGTAATCTGTTTTCCAGTGTGAACTTAGATACCATCTTCCCTGCTCGAACACAGAAGGACTGACTAGGTAATTTCATTGTATTTACCAGCGAGTTTCCTCAGAAGAGATTTTCTTGTAAATTACATTCATGAAGCTTATTTAACTCCAAGATGTGTTGTATACCTTTTGCAAATCGCAAAATACAGTAACCAGGCATTGGCAGAATAAAAAGGTGTTTTGTATAACAGCTTCCAGGGCAACTATGTGATCAATAGATGATATACCACAATGAGGGCATTTCTCTCAAGGTACCCTCCCAAGGGTTTTGTCTCGAGGACTAGACAATGGTTCACCATTGGTTCTATCACCTTGCAAGGGTACTACTGGTCGAGGAGGTAGGATATTAACTTGTGGGGCATGATTTATCTTTACCAGGTTTCAGTACAGGGATTACCAGTGCCTCTGATCAAGAATCTGGAAACACTTAGAGAATATTATGTTATAAACAAAAGATGTCGTAGGGCACTATCTGGGAAGTATGATAACATACTGAGCCTGATGTCATTTCCAGGGGAAGTGTCATGAGAATTACTGAAGGTATACCTTAGCTCATAATTAAAGATGCTAAATTCATTTTGTGAATCTCCAATCATCATGGGATATTCTACCTGCAACTTACATCTCACAAATTCAGGACAGTAAAATGATACAAGTGAAACTGCCCTGAACAACATTCCGAATGTGTTTGCCACTTCATGGTAACAAAGTCTCCACCTTTTTGTTGTCCAATTGTCTGCAATGAATGTACCAATGCACACATAGTTCGAACCCTTCTCCATACAACATATGGTATTGTGTGAGAAATGGATTCATTGTAATTCAGCAAAGATTTTCATTAAGCACACCTAAACCCTCGACTGCAAACAACCCTCCCGTTGCAGAAGATGCAGAGCATTTCAGTTTTCATCTTCAGTTGAAATTACATAAAGGAGTAAGCCAATCTGTTAGTGCCCACCTGCATCTTCATCCCACCAAAGAATAGCAGCCTATTGTCCCTTGGCTTTCCAGATGTTAAATGAATTCATTTGTGTTATGAGAATTTGGTGTGTAAAATTTGCAAATTGGTGGATCACGCTACTGCTTTTGTCATAATCACTAAAGGAATTATTATATACATTTTGGGGATCCGCAAGCTGAGAAACTTTAGCAAAAGATTTATCTTCCTTGCTGTAACTCGCTACAAGAAACCTTTTACAGGAAAATTTCACCACCTCTGTAATGTTTCTTGCCTCCTCACTACCAGGCTGACAATGTTGACCAAAGTCTCTTGTAACTACTCCAGGTTTGTTTGTTTTTTCAGGTGAACCAACAACCATCAAAGAATTTGTAAGTGGAATCAATATATAGTTCCCACAAATACCAGTGATATAATGGACCACTCCACCACAGCACACACTTACTGGAGCTAGAGCTAAATATAACTGGGTTTATCCAAGTGCCTAGTGGACATTGTTCGAGACTCACTATGTAGAGCTAACCACACATCTAGTTTCCACCTTGGGTTACAATTGCATTTCATAAGATGTCGCAACACCAAAAAGTGTAAGTGTAAGAAGAAATAGTGTAGGGGATGTTGTTGTGTAACGGTATATGTTGTAAATTGTGTAGTGTATGTGTATAATGAAAAGTGTTCTGCAGCTCCGTGTGTAGTGGGAAGAAAAGCTGCAGAGTCTGGGGCGATGGGGATGCCAATTCCCAAAGTCTTAAAGGGTAGGACTCCCCATCGGGGGATAATCGATCCAAATTTCTTCACAAGTATGTATTCTTTTTCCAAAAATTCATATTCTTCAGTCAGTGCTGTCTTTTTTTTATTTAAAGAAATTTAAAGTCAGAAATACATTTTTAATAAAATTAAAAAATACCTTTAAATAAAAAAAAATTGATTTTCTTAAGTCTGAAACAAATCATGGATTCAAAATCTAACAGTGACAGATCTACTGTAGGATGTAAGTTTGTTTTACTTTCATAACATTCACACACCTGTTATTGTTTATTTCTAATGTATGTATAGATTAAAACAGTAAAAATGCCAGTATATATTGAGATTAATTAATTTACAATTCAAATAGTTATATTTACCTTAATGTTTTATTCTGTTTATGGTGGGACAGATGTATAATAGTGCTGTGTTGCTTTAGTGCTGTGTTTTCAGAATTGTGCTGATACATTTACAGAAAGAGTAAAAAAATTATTTTTAAGTAACAGAAAACGTAGATACTAATACTACCAATATTAATTGATACTATCAGGATAATATCAAACTGGCAATGAATTGTATAACTTCCCTAGTTATGCTGGTGAAGATATGAAATTTATTTTTCAAAAAATGGATTTTAAATCTTTTAATTTTAATCTTTGAAGCAAAGATGCTCGCCAAAATTTTTAATATTAGTATCACAATTTTTAAAAAAATGTGTTTTTGAAGTTTTAAAAATTTGGCAGCTCTCCCATCAGGAAAGGGTTTTTACAAGTTATTTTATGCCGGCCTTTCATCCAGAAGTCCTGCGTTCAAATCCCGGTCAGGCATGGCATTTCAGATCCTACAAAACTGTCGTTATGAGGTTAATAAAAAAAAATAAGAAAACCAGGTTATTTTATTAACGTTATTGTTTAACAAAATATGTTCTGAACATTAAAAATTTGGAGTTGTGGAAACATTTTTACTTCCTTGTATGACGTAGATGAAGTATTGTGATCACAAAAAATTTTGTTTCCAGATTTTGACCAACTCTGAATCCCTTTTGACTAGTTTTGACGTGATGTCTGTACATATGTATGTATGTATCTCGCATAATTCAAAAACGATTAGCCATAGAATGTTGAAATTTTGAATTTAGAACTATTGTAACATCAAGTTGTGAACCTCCCCTTTTCATTGCAATTAACTAAAGCAAAGTGTCCAAAATCCCCAAAAATTATGATTTTGGACTTTTTCTTGATTGCAATAATAAGCCCTCATTGAGAGTTTTTCAATGATATATCATAAGTGGTACTTATTTTCATTGGTTCCACAGTTATAGCCAAATAAAATTTTAATTAATAAAATATTTGGATCTGATTTGAATCAGATTTCATCCCTTTTTTTTAACTTTATTTTTTTTAATTTAAATATATTGATTTATTAATAATTATTAACCTCAGATTCTAAAATTTCTTTTACGATATTACATAGTAATAAAAAAAATTATGAAAAAACATCAGAAGTTATTAATGAAATAAAAGGTTATGTAGTTTATATTTAAAAAAAAATTGTATATGCAATTTAATGGGCGTACAAGGAAGTCACATATGGTGTCCACATCAGATTTTTTGATCTTGATAAAAAACCTCAACTTTTTTAAGAAAACTGTTTTGCTAAAATGCCCCAGTAAAGATTTGAAATTTTATTTCAGCCAAATCCCCAGCCCTTTATCCAATTTTTGCAAAAATTTAATACATTCTTTCCCCCCAGAATGTTAGTACCTGCTACTAAGTTTGAAGAAAATCAGTCAACGGATCCAGAGTAATAAGAGCAAATTCTGGCCCAACATACTTATGTCCATAAAACATAAAATTTTTGGAGCATTGGAATAACATTTTTTTATAGATTTACAATGTATTTAATTCTCTTTTGTAAAAAAAATTTGTCTCCTATACAAAATTTAAAAAAGGCCAATTTTTTCAGATTTTTCTTATTGATCTATAGGCTTCCTCACTGTATCTGGTAAAGTAAAAAACATTATAGTAGTAAATTCAATGATAATTCTTTGTTTTTAAATCCTGTAAATTTGAGTCTGCCCTCCTCTTAAACCAAATTTATTTATATTATTGTTTATAATTTGTTTGATTTTTTTATTTTAACTTTCACCTAAAAATAAATTGTAGTGTATTCAATCTCAAACTTTTTAAACACAGTAAATCTTTTAAACTTTTTTAAACACAGTATTGTTATCATATATCAAAATTCAAAAAAGTAAACTAATAGAAAATCTGTTTCAATTTCAGTATTACAAATAATGTGACTACTGCAACCAAATATCAATGTAAGAAGAGTAATTCAATCTAATTGCATCATGTGTCACTAAAAGAGAAAACAAAAGCTATAAGTATAGGTCACATATCTTGCTATCAGAGAAATAAATGTAAAACTGCGATAAATTTTCATCTGATAAATTTTATACATGATAAAATTAGTAATACTTTTTATTTACACTGCAATGGTAAAAGTATTTTGGTGACCAATAACTTGTTTGACATAGTTATGGTCATTACAGTAAAAAATTAAAATAAGAACTTTTGGAAAATGAGTAATTGTACAAATGCCACACTTCACTGAAATCGTATAACAAATCTTTAAATTTGTAAACATTGACCACAGTTACAGACTGTCTACAGTCACAGTCCCAGATTAGAGACTGTAGTAATATCAATCAGATTTTACTACAAAGTAAGTATGGGATGGGTGTAACATATTATTCTAAAGTACTGCATACAGCAACAGTGTTGCCGTATTAGTTTACTGCTGTAAACTAATTTCTATAATTAATACTATAATCACTAACAAAAAGCATACCAGGAAACTATACCCAACATTGATTATATTTGTGATCAATAAGAAATAATTTTCTATTAGAAGCATTTTCTTAAATTTAAATAAATAAGATCTTGATAGTAAGAAAGAATATAGTCGCATTTGAAACTGGAGAAATATATTTTATTATAAACTATTATAATTATTATTATATTATAAAGAAAATTATTTTTCTTTAGATTCAACTACAATGTTTTTGCTTGAATCAATACCTTGATTCTTATACAGAAAATGGCTGTATAAAAATGAATAAGTATTCTATAAAGAGATGGGTGAAACAAGGAAGAAAAGCAAGGACTGAGCCAAACAGAGAATTTTCATAAAGAAAATTATAAAGACTTAAGGGCAAATGTTCACTGAGCGGTTGCGGCCATGGCCAGCAACTGGTCATGGCTGTATTTTATATGGCCACGTATAAAATACAATATTATATAATTTCAGAAGTATGTCAGTGAAGAATTTTGATTTATAAATAAAACTGCAAAAAACAGTGTCCCCAAAAACACTTTTAACTAAGGCTCTGAAAATGTTCTGTGAAGATTTCAACCTTCTAGGATGTATAGAAACAAAATTTCAGCTTTCAAAAAAGAATCATCTATCATATACTCTCCAGTCTAGTTTAAAAATGTGTTTCTAAGTACTTAAGTCCAGTCAATGGAAAATGAAATTACTACTACCACTAATACACATAGGTGTAACCACGGTAGGGCACTTGCCCCCCCTGGCTCATTTAGTCAAATGAAAAATTTTATTGTGCAGCAAGAAAGTATGCTTCAATCGTGGTGAAGCACACGGGTGAATGAGTGGGTAACTGCAGTTCAAGATCTGTATCTGGTCTATGGTAAAACTCAGATTATAAAATGTTGTGAGGTTGGATTTGGCGGTAAAGTTCTAGTACCTTCTGTTCCCTATTTATGCAGCGCATAAATAGGCAAGTGAGTCAGTTGAGTGATTTGACATATTTGAGTTAGTTTAGACCACAATAGCAACTAAAATGAATATTGAAAACATTGATTGCATGAAAAAAGTATTTGATATTTCAGAACCATGTTGGTTCATTTTAATCAGATTCTGTAGCTCTGTTAATGTTGAATATTTTATTGTAACTAAAATTTAATTAATGTGTTTAATATGTACATTATTTTTTTTTATCTCATTTAATTTTTGTGTTGCAGTTTGAAAATGACGTTTGTAAACTATTAACAGATGGATGATATCATTGATACATGTACAAGATGTAATAGAATAATAATTGTAATTAATTGAATAATAGTAACAATAATTGTGTATAATTTAATATTCAATTTATACTTGTAAACTGATTGTAACATAATTTATTATAAAAAAAATAGATAAAACATGAAAATATTTTATTCATAAAATATCTTTCTTACAGGTTATAGTGGAAATGGCTCAAATCTTTGAATCTGATTCTTGGCATGAAAGTAGAGTTAATATGAACATTAATTACATGTTTCTTCATTAACGCAGTTTTTTTTTTTAAAACTGATAGAGATATGATAACTGTACAAATATGTTTTCACTCCCTCTTGCTGTTGGGTGCTGAAACATAGCGGTGGCTAGGGTGCCCACGGCAGACTATGATCACCAGACCACACTCTTGTCACAAGCTGCTCCCTCGAGCACTGTACGTAGCGTCTTCTAACCAGTCTGCACTCATACCTGACCCAAGGTGGTCGCGTCTGGATGGACTCTCTCAATTCTTGTTTGGATGAACAAAAGTTTTATTTAGTTACAAAATTATTTTTAACCGCCAAGACTGTGTTCAATTAAACAATCCTTCAGTAATCAACACTCTGTGGTCTTCATCACCTATGAACACATAGTGCACCCTCGCTCTAAATCTTAGCACAACGCTGTTAACCAAGGGTGTCTTGTTGACGTCGCAACATGCACAATAATATATTGTAGGAATGTTTGGTGGCATTTATCACTTATGAATTATCTCTATGAATTATGACAGTTATATTTTTTGTAATTTTTTTAGACAACATATTAACGTTCTGTCATTTTTTCTTTTTACCAGGTTAACTGGTATTTTAGAAGAATTTCAGACTAGACAGTCTGACAGACTATAAACCATTCTCACAGTGGGTGATAACACCCCCTTGTGAGTACTGGAGGCCTTCAGGGGGTGACAGTAGAAGGCCTACAGAAAATTGGGGGTGTTAGGTGGTCTAGGAAGGGAATGGCTGATTATAAAAAAGGCAAAAATTGTTTTCCTGCTAGTAGTAAAATTATAATTGCTGTTTTTAAGAGCGAATCTTAAAAACATTATTTGGCCCTAGAAAAGTTTTGATTCTAAATGTGAGTGGTGGGTGAAAAAGTTTGAAAATCAATGGACTAAACTAAAATATTTGCATTGCAGGACAACCAAATTATAAATTAATAAAGGTTGATTATTTTTAATATTAATAATAAATCAAATTATCATAAGAAGCAAATTTGTTTTCTAATTTAGGATCATATTTTAATGTACCAGTAATATAGAAAGTCATTACCACTGCTGACAATGATAGGTTAGTCAACTGAAGAATATCTTCTGCAATTAGTGTACAAAAAAAAAGCTTAAAACATAGCTGGGGCTGAGTCCCTACAGATTGTAGCATGGGAATTGCTGTACTGGACATAACACTTTACTCTCGGGGTTTGTAAATTGTCTGCAGACCTAACAAATATTTATTCAAATGTGCATTTATGGTATCTCTTTACTGAAGAGCAGGATTGTGGCTAAGCAAAATAAACAAATTTGAGATATATTGAAATTTCTTAATTTATTTGAATTATAAAACTTTATTTATGCTGGAGACTGAAATATTTAAGTATATCACACCGTAAGGGTGGTTCTAGTATCTAGATGTTAACTTGTTTCTCTAATTTTGAGCATTTTCAAGTAGCACTTAAAGGTTCAATGCAGCTGGATGAATGAATTTTTATATAATTTAAGTCATAAACATTCTTTTAAAATGTGGTCACCAGTTTACACATTTTAAGGCCAAGATTGCTTGATGCTTTTGACTCCTTCCCATGATGAATCAGTACAAATTAGTGTTGTGCCAGCAGCATATGACGTAACATTGACAAACATCATCTTATGTACAAAATAGGAGATAGAATGGGGTCCCTTGCAGCAATCCATATTGAAATTGTGTTACTTCACCTCTCCTATTTTCTAACTAAGGTAAGGAATTCAGATTGATTTTGTAAGTAACTGTTGAATAATTTTAAAGTGTATCATGCGATTCCTAGATGTTGCAGTTTATGTATAAGTATGGAATGTGGAATGGTGTCGAAAGCTTTAGTTAGATCCAGAAAAATTGCTAAGGTTTTTTTATTGTTGAAATTACTGGATTATTTGTGTTATAATTTTCCCCAAGTTATACTGATTTCAATATGGCTTTCAGGCTTTTGATCTTGTGAAGGTTCAAACATCAATGTATATAAAATCATGAGTGCAAAAGATTTTCATTAGATGTTCATTATAGATGTACAGAACCTTTGTGGTTTTAGAATAAGACTACAAAAAAAGTTCTGTACATAAATACATAGGTACATAGGCCTGTACTTCAGTACATAGGCTCTTAGAATAACTACTTCTCCAGGAATATCCTACATAATAATGCTTACATAAATACTACAGTCTAACTTTGTGTATGTGTGTATAATCCTAAAAGTAAAATCCTAATGCATTGCATACCATTGGCCACATGTGCATCATATCACTAAATACTAAGAAATCCACCATGTGATGGAATGCAATACAGCTGCTTCCTTTGTCAAGTGTAAAGAATAATGGATATTAATTATATAAAAATGTTTGGTTTTTAAAAATGTAACTTGATGAGTTTGAAACAAATTTTTTAAACATGTCCTTGTGTCAGATCACAATTATTTATACTTTAAAAATCACCATATACACACATATATAAAAAATAAGATTGATCTCACCTTTAAGTTAAAATCTTTTCTTAGAAGGGCTTTTTGGACCCACTGGATCCATCATCAGTTGTTAACACAAAACAACTGATGGTGGATCCAGTGGGTCTGAAAAGTACTTTTAAGAAAATATTTTAACACTTAAAGGTGAGATCAATCTTATTTTTATAAGTGATTTGTAAACTATAAATAATTAATATATATATAGAATGGATTTCATACTATACAGATAATTGTGGTTTATGTAATTAGTTTCATTTAAAAATTTATAAAAAAAAATTGATCTGTTTAGATTGAAGATCTTTTAGATTGTTAACGCACTTTGTAGGAATAGAAACTGAAGGGGTGATTCTCGTAGTTAAAGTATATGCTGTGTAATACAAAAAAGAAAGAAAGTTCGATCGCTGAAAGATCTTTAACCCAAGTGTGAATTACTTAGGAAGTGATTTTATATCTTTTAGATGGAAATAAGCCAATTTTCAGCTGGAAAACAATAAAGAAAATTTGAGAGCAGATGGAAATACGACATTTTGAATTGCACAAAAATTTATGAAATTAAAAGTAAGTCCAAATTTCTTAAAGAAAACAGTTGTATGTATGTATTTATTTTGTAACCACATATAAGTAAGATGTTATTATTAGATTATAATTATGTGGAAAAGGTGTTTCCCATTTAATTTTTTGAAAAATGAATTAAAAATACAATATGAAAGCCAGGCAAAGACCACTGAAGAATTAAAAATACAAACACAGCAAAGAGATAATTGATTAGAAGACAGAAAATGATTGTTTGAAGGAGGATATTAAGAGCTTAACCATCTGATGCATCAAAGTTGAAGAAAATATATAAAAAACTGAATGATATAGTTGGCACGTTGCATGCCGCACTAGAAAAAGAGTAACAGGAAAATTTAATAAAAATCTAATGAAAATATTGTAGGATTAACATCAGATATTGCGTCTGATGTTACGAAGAAATTACTGCGTTCACTATCTCCGCTACGTCACATTCGGTGAGTGAAACAGCTAAAACTAAACTAATTTTTAAAAATACGATTTTAAATAATTATCGCTGCTTTTTTTTAATCGATAGTTTTTATATATTATACATTCCAAACAATAAATATTATTTTAATTCAGCACTTCTAAGACAATAACAATTTACATCATTAGTCTTATAATTTGCATTGTTCAATTTTTTCTTTGAAGCAACTGATAGGCAGCTCCGCCATCTTGGATTTCCTCCTCAAAACTGCGAGGATTGTAGTAATTTACCGCTAAATTGAGAACCGATTGGATCGCAGTATTTTGGTCACTTGACACATGCCTTCTTTAATTTCAGCGTATAAATCGATCAATCGATGTTTATTCCTTCAAAATGCTACAATTAAATAAATATAACAATTTAAAGTATACATATCAATTCATTGAATTACATAATACATTTGAATTAGGATCGCCAGCAGAAGAGAACTGGAGCACTACTGCTATCGAGTGAATATAATTACGATTATTTTAAGTTTACCACTCGCAGTTAATAAATTATATAGTTAACAGTAATTAAAACATAATATCATTTACAATTTAGGCTTAATTTCATACAACGATAAAATCAGCTAAAATCATTACCAAGAATAATTTATAAAATTTATCCTGTATCTATTTCATTATTTTTCTAAGTATGGAATTACTTACCCTCGAAAGTATAAATTCAAAAGTTATAAAGACCTGTTTGTGACATGCATAATTAAACTGTTTCTAACACATTGTCATGTGCTATTATCAAAGCTCCTCGGAGCTTTGATAATGAAACTACATATTCTGAATGGAATCTGATTGGTTATCCGTAGGCTGGCCAGAGTATTTGAAGAAAACTTTATATATTTGCTTTTATCAAGTTTAAAGTTAGTGCAATTTGTTCAAATCAACTTTCAGTTCCTCTGCCGCTTGGGAAATATCAAGACACTACGGACAATAAAATAGCTGTGTCGTCGGCAAAAGAATATAACTGGTCGTAATTAGATGTAGCAAAGGCGAGATAAACCATAATCGTATAGAGATTAAATATTGCTATCCAGGATTTGTTTCCTGTTATTTAAATAGGTTGAGAATGATTTTAAATGTGTACCACGAATATCATAAAAGTGAAGTTTATTTAACAATATGTAATGAAGCACCGTGTCAATCATCTCTGACAGATCCAAAAACTGGATAATATAAATGAAAAAATTTACCAAAAATTTAAACAAAATATCTATAAGAAAAAAATTAGGCTTTAAATTAATTATTAAAGAAGAGATTTCAGACCGAAATACTTTCAGGAATAAAATTTATGTCAAGAGTGAAAAGGAAGAAACTTTTCCTAGCAGAAAAGTTAACAAAATGCAAAGTAAGGTTGTTTTTAATGCGATTCATAGATGGCCGAAATAGTTATCATTTAAAATACCATCCTAGATTATATACATCCTTTTGAACCCATTGCTTCTAAATTAACTGGTCTACCAAAGATTCATTAATTAAACGTTCCAATGCAACCTTTAATCAATTTTAAATCTGCTCCGTGTTATATTATATGAAAAATAATAGATAAAATTCTTAGGAATAAAATGAATTTACCTAATACATTTAATATAAAAAAATGGTTACGAATCAGAAAATAAATTAAATAGCTTAAATGTAAATAGACACTAAAATGGTTATGACATAACACATATCGTAGCTTTACTATTATTTATTTAAATAACTTACAGATTCGGTTGAGGTCCATTTAAAAGCTGTGTGTTTGGTTTCACGATTTGCAGCAGCAACTGCAGTTCAACATAATTTTCGTAGAGAGTACGGCAGGGAGCCTCCTAGTAGGCATACACTTTACTCTTGGCACCAAACTTTCGTTGAGACAGGTTATTCTGTTAAACATACAAAATCAACCGGACGCCCACGCATCCCTGAAGCTGCTGTGGAACAACTTTGAGAGAGCTTTGCATGTAGTCCGAAGAAATCGACTCGATTTGCGTAACACTAGACCGCCATTCCACAAACGACTGTTTGGGACGTATTACGTTAATGATTGAAGCCATGCAAACTAACCGTGATTCAACACATTCCAGATGACGACAAAGTTGTTCGGCTGCAGTTTTGTGCGGAAATAATGGATATAATTGCAGACAATACATTTCTAAACAATGAAACTTTTATTGAAAAGAAATAATACTTTTCAAATCAACGGCAAGGTGAACACCCATAATTGCCGAATATGAGGTAGCGAAAACCCTCATGGAACTTTGCAGCACATTCGTGATAGCCGTAAGGTCAATGTACTAGTATTTTGTGCACTAAGTAAACAAAGACTGTGCGGCCTGTACTTCTTCCAGGAGGCAACCGTAAATGCTATACTTTATCTGGACCTGCTTCAAAATTTTCTAATTCCTCAGATTATGATAACCAAGATGGAGGCCATTACTATAACTACATATAAAAATTGTCTTGAAGCAGACATGAACATTCAATACATTTGTGTTTTGTCCATGATGACAGAGATTAAAATTGCTTTTAATAAATTTAATTTAAAAGTTATCAAAAGGTTATTAAAGTTATATAAAATCATTTCAAAAGTTATATTTTTTAAATAACAAATATACATGCTGATACAATTTTTACGTGCAGATGCATGTATTTATATGCACCATGCACATTCAGACACTACTTCCATATTATATAAATTTATGTTATCTTCATCAGGTACATTTTCATGCATCGATTTATCTTTGTTTAGCAACCTTACTTCTATGTCTTACCTGGCGTGTTTCCAAAAACTTCTTTGGAAGCAATAATAACCAGTTGTTATCTTAGTCAGTAATAGTAATTTGCCTCAAGAGTCAGCCAGTCAGCCACGCAGATGGGTGGTGAAAGCAGACTGGATCAGATAAAAGGATTCCTTGTAAAGGAATCCTTTTCAAGGTGTGTAAAGGATTCTCAACAATGCAAATGAATTCATCCCTTCAATATCTGGAAAGCCAAGGTGGCCTGCTGTTCCTTGGTGGGATGAAGACTGCAGGCGTGCACTAAGGGGTCATTGCAGGGCTTTGTGTTATTTCATTTTAAGGCCTATGACTGAATTACTCTGCGCCTTCTGCAATGTGAGAGTTATTTGGTCTTGAGTGTTTTGGTGTGCTAAATGGAAAGTATGGCTGAATTATGTCAAATCCATTTCACAGATAACACAACCATCTGTTGTATGGAGAAAAATTCGAGCCATATGTGGATCATGGCAATCTTCGCAGCCGATTTGACTGGAAAACAATGGCATTCTTGTCACCTCGCCAATTGGCGAACACATTTTTCTTTCTTTTTCTGTTTAGCCTGTGGAACCACCATAAGGTATTAATTACTTCCGAGGATATGAGGATGATATGTATGGATGAAGTGTAGTCTTGTATAGTCAGTCTCAGGTCGACCATTCCTGAGGTTAATTGAAACCCAATCACCAAAAAACACCGGTATCCACAACCTAGTACTCAAATCCACATAAAAGTAACTGCCTTTAACAGGATTTGAACCTTAGAACTCTCGACATGACGAGTTGACCAACAGATCAACCTGGTGGGTTTGGTGAACATATTTGTAAATACCTTTGTCAGTTTTCCTTACATTGTTATATTGTCCTGAGTTTATGAGGTATAAGTTGCAGGTAGAAAGTATCCCACTTGTTATTAAGACTCGCAAAATAAATGTAATAAATGTTTTGATATGTAATAAATTAAATTATAATTATAGTTATAATTAAATTAGTGCCTACAACCAGTAGGCTTATTGTGTAGCCTGCCAGAATAGGAAACAAGAGTCCTTGTTCAAAGGCTGTTAGTCTTGCCAGAATAACACCAAGGAGACACTATCACATCAAGATCCAAAACTCTTCAGCATGAGGATGCATTGTAACTTCATTGTATGACTAACACTTCCAACCTTAAAAAAAATAATAATAAATATATTTTTTAAAAAATATTGATAATTTTATAAGTATTTAAATTAATAATTAATATCTGTACTTATTTTATTTATATCAATTCTAATATATAATTATGCAACATAACTATATAATTAAAATTACAAAGAAAAACTTCGTAAAAATTAAGCATTAATAACAAATGTGGTACGATCACTCGTATGATGCTGTTCAAAATAGTGAGGATATGATTATAAACATGGATAGAAGGATGTCCCCAAAATAATAACTGTTATCAGATATAAAAAAAATGTTCTACTTTTTGATTTAGATGTGTTAATATAAGAGTAGTATTGTATTCTAATAATCTAGTACTGTATATTATATCTTGAATTCAAACATGTTATAATAGTATTGTATTTTCAATTTGACTATAAAGGAAAGTGCTTAAAAGATTGTACAGTTATTGTATAGTTTACCATTCCAAAAAAAATGTGAAAATGAAATCCAATTACAAAAATGTAAGAACTGTACAACACTGCTGTAAGTACTGTATTTTTATTTTATCCCATAATATTCTTATTTTTAACTGCAATAATATTTTCATTGTGTTACAATATTAATCCAATTGACATTATTTTTTTTGGTTCATTTATCACTTTGGGGAGGAGTAATGGGAACCAACATTATTCTATGTTTTGGAATCTCCTGAACACGATTCTGCAATGTTTGTATACATACATATTTTGTACACATAAGATTTTTCAATTTGCTCTACCAAATGCAAATCATAACCGATTTTGACAAAACTTGGTGAGATGATATAAACCTATTGGGAGTAGAGCTCTATTGATTTTCAAAACAAACATTTTTGAAGGTGAAACAATGGTGTTTCAAGTGGTCAATATGGACATAGGGCAAAATTGTCTAAACAGTCTGTGGTAGTGTGTTCTCATTGGATGAGAGACATAAATAAGATGAGTGTCCCAAGAAGTTGAAGGGTTCGACTTGTGCCAGTTGTAAACATCTTCAGAAGGATTCCAAGCACTATGTGAATAATAAAGACTGTGGTTATTGGAGGTTAGTCACTATGTGTGTGAACTTATTAGCATTAAATGGTTAAATTTGGGCAGTTAAACACACAGGATGTTTGTATAGTTCAGATTGAGCTCGGTGAGATTGCTCTACGTAGAGGGTTGAATGGTTTTATTGCAGCATCCATATGTTGTGTCTGGTGAACTGCCAGGTTTCTCAGTTTGGAAGAAATTCTATTGTGGCTCTGAAAGCATGTTCGCTGTTGTGGGCAAAAGGGAAATAGATTGTGTCTTCGTTTGACAGCTGTCAAATAATCATCATGTTGTCTGTGTGGATGTTCAGAACTTGCATCTATATGTTGCAAGTTCATACTTTCAGTATAGAGATCCTGCTTATTGTCATCTTGAGGTCTGGGATAAACTCCTATGATTCTCTGGTACCAGTCCAATCCTTATTGGTATGAATGTGAATGCTAAATCATTATTGTGGCATAGCAGTTTCACCGATTATGGTGAACTAATAGAAGGCTTTTTAGCCCAGTATAATCTACTGGTACTTAAATGTGTCTGGTTAGTTACCCACTTATATGGGTATGGTAGATGTAAAACGAACATCAATGTCACCATTGGTAGGTATTCCTGCCAATGACTGTGAATAGAAGGTGGTAGATGATTGCTTGAGTGATCATCGATTGATAGTGTATCCAGTCGTCCCGCATTAGCCCAAATTTTATCTAGATAATAAATTGTCTCACCCTCTTAATGTAGAAAACCCTTAATTTCTCTTAAATATTTCCTAAGCCATGAAATAATAGCCTCGTGTTCAGTCAATAAAGAATTATTTTTCCTGGACATGAAATGAATATTCATTGATTTTAAAATGCAGTGTAATGTACTTCTAGAAAAATTCGGCGGTACAGAATCTGTATTTACGGCATTTATTATTTTCTTTGAGTTACGAAGCCCGTTATTGAATTAAAACGAATGAATTTTTTTAGATAACTGTTTTAGTAAAATCGTTCAACTTTCAATTGTTTTCACACACTTTCGAGTGTTTTAAGGCAAAAATATGTTTCCCATCAATTTTGTGTTTCATTATTATATTAAAAACTGTTCTTTCGCTAACGCCTGTTGCACTACTTTCTTTCCGAACAATATCTCTGATTGCAGTTTCAGAAGTATCTTGTTTTAAGGTTATGTATGTGTAGCTGATTATTTTCTTTTTCGGAGTTACTTAAGAGTCTTCCCGGTTTATAATGTTTAATGGATGATTTTCCAGGATTATGAGGGACATAATCACTCACTGTTAAAACCTGACTTGCACAAAAACGGGGAGTAAATTAAAATGAATGAAAATAACACTGAATAAAACTGTTATAAAAACGAACTACAAAAACCTATATCGTACCCTACATCGTAACATAGATTGAAGTACTTCCTTTCACTGAACTGAAAAATGGTGTAAAACATTAAAAATGATGTTATCGTTGATAAACATCAATTCAGAGATTAGCAGAATTTTTAACTGCTTATCAGTGGCATTGCATAACGCCAGACAAGGGATACGTAGCTTAAAGTACAATATTATATAACGCACTTGCACATGGGAGTGACTGAATGTCACCCTAACTGTGGAAGTCGCGGAATTATGATCGAGTTGTCTTGGATGTTGATCGGTGGACTAAATTTTATAAACTAACTAATTTTACTGACATAATTAATTATACAGTTTAAGTATCAATATAATCATGTGTAAGGTAAAGGGTAAGGTTTTTTAATTGGTTGTGGTTCATTAAAACCGAAGAGAAAATCCAGTGGAAATTATTTAAGAAAAAGTAAAGTGAGAATAATTTTAAGAGATCATGTGGCAATTATTTTAAGGTAAATTTAGGTGAAAATTATTTTGACTGTTTTCACTTGCTACAAATCATCAGTCTTACTACTCATAAGTATATATGAATGTACTTACATACATTACCCCACCACCTTTTTTTGGTCTCTGGGTCTGAAACGTCGAGAAATGCAAAAAAATCTGTACCCATTTTTCGACTGATACCACAATTTCCTTCTGGCGCATAGCTGAATAGCTCTATGATGTCGGATATTTAAATAATCGATAGTGTTTCTCATTATTGATAACAAATTCAGTGCCATTTTGTTTACTAAAGACAATCATGTGTGAAAGTACAGGTTGTGTTATTTTTTTTTTTTTTATAAGCTGAGATTCTTGTTCTGATTGTTTAGTTTATTTATACCAGTTTCATTCATTTATCGTGTTAGAATTTTTTCTTCTTCTGTGGTTTGTTGGTGTAGTAATAAAAATGTCGGTTGGTCGTAGAGTTCGATTCAATTTTGAGGAACTATTTGACGACTACCGAAAATTATTATTTTTATTTGTTGATCCTGTTAGGGTTAAAACTATAAAAGATGTAATACTTCATATACAGACATCATTTAACATTAATGAGCCATTATATCTAATTGAAAATGATATTTTGTTGCCAGATTTCGAAGATGTACATTTATTAATTTATTCTACACACGATATTAAGTAAGTTTAATTCAGTTATTCTTGGAATATTTTTATTAAGATTTTTCGTATTTAATGTTAATTGTGGCATATTTTTCTGAACCACTTTGTTTTTATTTCAGACAGAGGTTTGATTGTCATATTTTTGGAGTAACAGTAAAAAAAAATTCCTTACTGTGTTTTTAAATTTTAATATAAATTCTGTTGCACTGTGAATGTACACTGAGACAAATACAGTTGTGCCTAGTTTCATATTTACAATTTGTAACCATTGTTAACATGTAAATTTATCAATTAGGATCTTAAAGTTACTAAATGTTTCTGGAACTGCTGAGGATTAATACAGTTAGTATTCTTTTTTTAACTTCAAATGCAGCAAAATCTGCCGAAATTACACATTGGATTGGTCTCTGTTGATTCAATTATCTTTGAAGGTTTCTTAAAAATTCTTAACATTTGCGCTTGTATGGTAAATTTTATGCTTTTGTTAGGGTTATAGGCATAATTTATCCAAATTGGTATCAAAGTTGCTAAATCATTGTCTTGGATGGTAATTGATTATTTTTTTTAAGTGCACTTTATGGGTTAAAATTTGTGTTGGGTATGACATTTATTTAAGTTCTGTTTGTGTAAAAAAATAAAATAAAAATGTTGCTCATTTACTTAGTTTTTCAGTTAATCTTAACAGTTTAAACAAAACAATAAAGCATAAAAGTGATGAGATACATATTTTCCCTTGTTTTTTATATTATATTTTAACAAAGGCTTGCTAATAGTGACAAATGAATATATATTGACAAGTTTTAGAAAAACAGGTAAAATGAATGAAAAAAGACAACCAATATTTACCAAACTATTTTACATATGTAATATATTGTTTTCTTTAATAAACCAATATGGTTTTTTAATAACTTTAAGTTTACTTAAATCCAATAGGAGTGTATTATTTAATGTCCATTAATAAGCGCTGTTTTATAAAAGTGGCTATAAATTACTATGTATATATAATTTTTTTTATAGTCTCCTTATCACGCATTGATTTATAATATTAATTAATCTGTGATAAAATCAATATTATATGTAAAAGCTTATTTACAAAAGACAAGAATTGTACAGGTTAAAATATTTTCTGCCATAAGATTTATCAATAATTTCTGAAACATTGTCAAGTTAATATTAAAAAATGTCAATATTGTAATAAAATTTATTGGTTAGCTGCAATAAAACCTAGCAGTAGGAGACAGTGAAAGTGATATCTCACACAAACATCTCAAATTGAATTAAGCAGACAAGGACTTGTAAGATATTGTATATTTATGTGAAAGAACATTTTTAAATTAAACTTAAAATATTCACATGAAAATTACACCCACCAAAAACAAGTTATCTACATTTTTGTATCAATAAATTTAAAAAATAGTAACATTTTTACTATTTTATACTCCATTTTAACCTTTTAAACTCAGAATTTCAAAACATCCTTTCTTAGGGTGTAAGTACACCGTAAGAAGAATGTGTATAGAAATTTTCATAAATTAATTTTCAGTAGTTTTGCTAGATGTTGATTGTAAATAACTCGCATGTTATTTTATATATTGATAATTTAGATATATATTGCTTGTCCAAGTATTCAGTCAGTTTCAAGTACAAATCTTGTTTGGATAGGTGGGGATTTTATTTATACAAAACTGTATTCAAGGAGAGGCCTATCAAGTAATTTATACAAAGTAATGGTATATTAAAACCAGTTTCATTAATTGGAAATTGACCAACCCACTCCCATATAATCCTGCAACAATCTGTTTCAATTTTGTTTTTAACAGTGGTACTTATTTAAGGTCATCAGCATATAGTAATATTTTTTTGAATTCATACCAACTGATAGATCATAACTAATAATAATAGTGAGACTGGGTCTTGCAAAACTCCAGATGTAGCAGTAAATTATGAAAAAAACTTAATTTTTACAACCTATTTATTTTTAAGCCTCATTAGTGGTTTGTTTTCAACTTATACTTAACCTATAATTATATATATTGCAAACTTCTTATATAATAATTTATATCTGATAATAAACAAATTGTTATTCTAGCATTAATAATGTACATTAGTTTTTAAGTAGAATTCAAAAGATGGTTTAAGAATCTAGACATCTTTGTGAAAGATATTCCTTGATTTCAATCTAGCCTTTCTCAGCAACATCATTTATGGTCTTACATTCTCATTTTTAAAATATTTTTTATTGTCTGTTGTTTTTATGAAAAGTTTCTACATCTTTTTTTCCTGATCAGATTTTTTTATACATTGAATTTCTTGTGTTTTTTCTTTAGGGTTAAGAAATATACAAAGATCAACCCAGAACAGATTGACGAAGAAAAGGTTAATGATGACTTTGAAAATATTAGTAAAAGTAAAAAGAAGAAAAGGAAATATGATAAAGTTAAATCTCACAGCAGTTGTGTTAGTAACATGGATACAGATTCAAGCATAACAGTTGCTAGGAATTTCAGTTATGAGGTCTCTAAAGAAAAGTTTAATGGGAATGAAAGTGACATTAGTTCTAACAAAATTGAAAATGTAAATATCCCTATTAATAATATTACTAACAATGATATTTATAATTTAAATTCAGGAAAATGTGATAGTAAAAAACATAAAGAAAAATATTTATATATCGAATCTCAAAATTCCAATAATATTAAGGAGGATACTGCATCTGAAAATTTACAATTACAAGATCATAATGATGTTAATGATTTAGGTGAAAATGAGTGTGATAGACAAAAGAAAAGAAAGAGAATTCGCAAAAGAAAAAGACCAATTCATGATGAAATTAGCGTAAGATTAAATAGCGATGCAACATATAAAGTAAGAAAGTTTGAAAATAATAATAATGTACACAAATTAAATAGACATCTTAGATTTGAAAGTGATGATGATGACGATAGTCATAGTAATGAAGCCTGCAAAATGCCATCCAGCATTGAACCAGAAGTAAAATCTGTATTAAATGTTCATAGTTCTGAAAAAAATCAAAATAAATTGATTTGTGAAAATAAGAATACCCAAAATGATACTACTTTACCACAATTTAATTTTGGTGATGCTTATAAAAGCGTTACTACTAGTAGCAATGACAAGGTTCTATCAAAGGATAACAGTAGTGCAAAAAATGTATTGAATGGTAAGTCTTTAATCAAAAGATTTTTCAATAGAGATAAACATGTTTTGTGCCAGTATGATAGTTTAATAAAATTTAGCTACTTAAAACCATTTTCAAATCAATTCCCACTGGAGGCATGCACTTCTTTTGATCCAGTACTGAATAATGCCTGGAGAAAAAACCCTCATTAACTCTAATTTTGACCTAGTTTTATAC
The DNA here is from genome assembly GCF_047948215.1 of Lycorma delicatula. Classification (NCBI taxonomy): domain Eukaryota; kingdom Metazoa; phylum Arthropoda; class Insecta; order Hemiptera; family Fulgoridae; genus Lycorma; species Lycorma delicatula. Next base: position 116,383,096 of record NC_134458.1, read on the forward strand.
TATAACCTTTACTTCTTTATTATAAAAGTTGACACCATGTAAGGACTCTTGTGAATGGTTGAAACAAACAGTCTTGATTGTATGAAATCTGGACTAAAAGGCAGGTGGACTATATTTCTGCCTAATTTTTCACTCGTTTCAACTGTTAATAGTCCAGTGTGTGGACAGCATTCTAACCTGATTCTTTTTTCCTCAGCATCACAGCTTTACTGTATCTTCAAGAATATATGGTAAAATCATTCCTCCAAAAAAAAACTAAAAAATTGGCTGTTTAGCATCTCAAAAGATTAACATTCTTTATTAGGAAATGGTTTGATCTTTAATTTTTCCTTGGTTTAGAATTGAATAAATTGTAAATGTTTTACACTTGCTGAAACCTGAAATCTTATCAATGAATGTTATTTTTATAAAGATCACCTCTCAGTTGGACTTTCTATTGTTGAATGATGATTTATCACCCTCCGTAAAAAAACTGATGGTGCGTGGGCTAGTTTGTTTGTTGTATGTGCTCACATTTTTATTATAGCTGCTAATGGACCATTGATGCTGTGCTGAGTGGCTGCGCGCAGCACACAAATGATTCCTTCGTTCGAGCAATTTATACTTATAGATACATAACGATTTATCTAAAATTATATTTGTGTTTTTGGGGATAAAATAAAAAAGGAAAGCATTGGGGTTAGAGCTGCGTGAAAAAATCACAACTCAAGAAACTGCTAAAAATATTCAGGATTTAAAAGTTTTTTTTGTTAGTAGCCTAAATTCATGAATGTTTAGTTAACAAATGGCAAAAACATCCCACTACTGGGACTCACAAGGCCTTGTACTGGAACATTATGAGGAAAGGGGCACGACAATAAACATTGTGCATTACAGTGAGATGGTTACTGCCAAGCTGAAGCCTGCAATTTGAAGCAAACGCCGAGGACTGCTGTCAAAATGTATTGTGTTGTTGCATGGCAATGCCTGTCCACATGCTGCCCACGCTGCTGAAACGCTCCAGAAACTCAACTTTGAAGTACTGGCTCATCCTCTGTATAGTCCTGATCTTGCCCCTTCAATCATTGTTAAGCACATTTTGTTATTGTTGAGAAGGTAATCCACACTTCTCTTCTGTGGTGACCTAGTTGGTGAGAACTGTTGATCAATTGATTTAGTTCAGTTGATTTACCCACAGGTAAAAAAAAATATGTGGCTAAATAAAAATGGCACCCTAAGGTGTTTTAAGTCGTGTTGTTTAAAATTATTTTTTCAGTTATGCTGTACTGTAATTAGATATCAAACATGTTAATTGGTTTCTGATAATCTGTAAGAGGTTATCACAGTTAAATTAAAAAAAAATCTTAATTTCTTTTAATTAAAGTTAATTAAATAACTTAATATAATTAAAGTTAATTAACTTAGTATATTGTTTGAAAAAGGGGGATTATGTAATTTATTAAGATTATTGTAGATAACACCATTGTTTGATTAAAGCCAATTAAATTTATTTTTCAGGTGATAGTTTGTGCCAAGAATTACCAAAAACATTATCCACTAATGGTGATTTTTTTAAAAAACAGAATGAATTTGTTGGTGGAGATGTTGACTTATCAGATGATTATAGAACCACAATTGATAAGCAACAGTGTAATAAAAAACACCCTGAATGGGTTAATGAACTTATGAGAATAAAAGAAGTAAATGTAAATTTTGAATACTGTAAACCACCTGTGTTTAAAAGAATACCTAAATCACATGTCACAGTAATTTCAACAGAAACGTCAGAAGAAGCTGAATCACTGAAATCAGCAATACATGATGAAGAAGATATTACTGACAATATAAGTAATGTTTCAAATAATAGAATCAGTAATTCTGTTAATCATAACTTCAATGTTGATGATATTGTCAATTTTCAAGTAAGTAATCTATGACTAATGTAAATACTGTAATATCTATTTTTATAGCTTTCATGAAAAAGACGCAATTCAGCTACCACCCACTTATTTATAAAGAATGGCTAGTCTAAAAATACTTATTGAGGAATTAACTACATATAGTAAAATATTTAAAAATATACAGGTGTAAAAAAAAATAGGGTTTTATGCTATTTAGTATCTCCTACCATTGACTTGCTGTAATAATCACAAATAAAGTGAAAGAGTAAACTCTTAATTTTCCGTACAAGTGTTCATTGTGAGCACATTTTGTCACTTGGCACGTATCCAACCGATCGGAAATTCACCATAAATTTTAATCAGTATGTCTGGAGTAATGGAAGCAAAGTTGCTGCAATCTTATGCCTCAAATGGGATAGGATCAGTAGAGTATGGAAGTGCACATGCCAAGACCCTTTATAAAACCCCAAATGAAAAAATCACAAGGGATCATATCACTAGAACTTGGAGGCCACTGTAAATAAGCTCTGTATTTGGGTATACATTCTGTATAACTGATCTTTCACAGAGTTAAGCCATGAGGAATGTTGCCTCATCCATTAAACACAGTACAATCAAGAAAGTTGTCATCTTAATGATGGAACATTTCAATTTCAAAGTCAGCATGCACAACAGTCTGTAGGCTTCATCTGTAATCTGTGTGGATGCATATGAAAGTGTTTTTCTTAAAACAATTCCACACTATCATCGCTGGCATTGGTAATTGAAGCTGGTTGTTTAAGGCTACTCAGGAAAGATTTCCTCAGACATTCTTGGTTGTTCTGAATGCTTTTCTTTACATAGATATCCAATGGTTTCAAACTGTTTATGCTACTTGGAGGATCATAATTTAAACTTTCTGTGGAAATACAGAAGTCTTCCTGTTCAGGAGTTGCCAGTTTACTAGTGAAAAGATAGGTTTCAGTGTTACCATGTACACAACTAAAACTGTCCCTTTTGCTCTTTGATTGCAGTGTAAATCAACACTAAACCTCAACTAATGTTGTAATTCATAACGAATTACAACCTGATTCTTGTATACCTGGTAATAAATAGATTAGACTTCTGCGATTTGTCATATATTTGTAGCAATTTTTTGATTTCTTCATAAATAAAGGGGTTGAAGTTTCTGTGATTTTGCCATTCTTTTTTTTTCTTTTTAAGAAAAAAGTGATTTCTTTTTTTTATTGGACCAAAAAATGAAAAACAGTTCTATGATATGTGGTGACTGATAACATTTTTTCTTTTAAATTTTTAAAAAGTTATTAATTTCTATACCGACTCTTAATAATAATAAGTATTATTAACTAATACGTATCTTATTTTTAATTAGTAATATCCACACTATAATATATGGGCTTTTGTACACATGTAGTTATAAATAAGCCTATAGGATATCTAAGTTTTATTTGTTTGAGATTTATGAGGTGAGTGAAAAAAGTAATGAGACTGACTTTATACCTACAAAAGTTTTTATTTTTTTCAAAGTACAATATTATCTCTTTCAAAGTAGTTCCCTTGGGCAGTTATAACGAACAGAGTCGTTGTTCCCAGTCCTGGTAGCAGCGCTGGAAGGCTTCAACTGGTAGGGCTTTTAACTGGTCGGTCACAGCCTTTTGAATGTTCTCCAGAGTTTCAAAATGACGTCCTTTTAAGACATGTTTCAATTTTGGGAAAAGGAAAAAGTCACAAGGACTCAAATCAGGTGAATAGGGGGGTTGAGGAACCGTAGGAATGTGTTTTGAGGTCAAAAATTCCCTGATGGAAATGACCGTGTGACACGGGGCATTGTCATGATGAACATTGCAGACACTTGTCTGCAATGTCTGGTCTCACGCGAACTACTCTTTTCCTGAGCCTTTCAAGGACACCTTTGTAAAACACTTTTGACAGTTTGTCTGGGAGGAACAAATTCTTTATGCATGATATCCCTACTGTCAAAAAAGCAAATCAGCACGGTTTTGATCTTTGATTTGCTCATTCGACATTTTTTCGGTTGAGGAGATGACTGAGTGTGCCACTCTTTGCTTTGCTGCTCTGTTTCAGAATCATACTCAAATATCCAGGATTCATCTCCTGTGATCACACGATTGAAGAATTCTTGGTCATTGTTAGTCCTCTCAAGAAGATCAATGCATTCAAAATTTGGTGTACGGTGAAAGTGTTTAAATTTAACTGTTCACTCATCATCCTTATTGTTAAACAACGGTCTGATCTCTCAAGAACCCTCACATGCTCAACGTTTTCGTCAGATTTTGAAATTGAAGATCTCCCTGAGCGAGGTTGATCTTCAACGTGTTCTCGGCCTTCCAAAAATGATTTGTGCCAGCGGAAAACTTGTGCTCTTGATAAGCAATGTTCCCCATAGGCCTGTTTCAACTTTTAAAAGGTCACACTTGTGGATTCCCCAAGTTCAACACAAAACTTGATTGCACAACGTTGCTATAAATTCCAATGCTCAATTTTCGTAACACAACAAAAACACGATTTCACTGATGGCGCTGTCAAAAATAATGTGTTGGCTGAACGGAATTGAAACTTGTACTGAGTATGTGGAAGGAATGAACAAACCGGTCTAGAATAGACCAGTAGACACAGCCTTGCCAGATCGCTCGCAATGTTACCAATCTCAATACTTTTCTCACACACCTCATAGTTAGGTGCATTCATCCTAGTGAACAAGTAGCTGTTTATACACAGTTATTCATGCTAATATGTATTGTTAATTAGAATATAATTGCAAGTGGTGGCTGGGAGTTTGAATGAAGAAACCTACAGCATTAATCCAAACTTAAATGACTCTGCCTCAATCTGTTAGCCTTTCTGAGGGAAAGTAAAGTGTTACTGTTTCTCTATCCAATAACACATTTAGTATTATTGACTAATAATTTTTTAAGGCTTAGGACAGGATATGTGCAGTTTTAGGCTCCTATACTTAAATGTAACAGTTGCTTTAAACGTTCTGTAGTAAAAGAATTTATAGTAAAGATCTTTACTCTTAATTCATAAGTTGTGTGGTCTAGAATTTATAACGGCTGTATATTATTTTATTTATTATTTAATATTATTTTGTTTATATTATGTAATTATTTTAAATTGATTTCTTTTTTTCTGTAACTGAGAAATTTTCGCATATCAAAATTATTTTTTTTAGTTATTGTTTTTGGGAGATAACTACACACCAACATTGTCTGAAATGGTTTTTGGTAGAGTTCTTGCAGTAACTGAAGAATTGGTACAATTGAAAATATTATGTAAGTTTTATTTAGAATTTAAATTCTTTGACATATTTGTAATTTATACCATTGAAAGATTAATTTTTATTACCATATGTTTCAAGTTTTTAGATATTTATGTTTAGTTCTTTGTGTTTTACACTTCCAAATTTTGAGTTTAAGGTAATTTTTACTGTTTGGTAATAGTAAATATAACAATAAAAGGGACAATTTGCCTCCTCCAGATTTTCAGGTTTCTGTAATATATCATCTAGGTATTGAATTATAAAAAAAAATTTTTTCAAGGTTTTCAGTTGCTTAAAATGTATAATCAATGATTTTAAAGAATTTTTGATCTTAGGAATCATGATGTCATCATGGTTTGTCATGATGACAAACCAGAAGAGAGAGGGGTAAGATTTACAGGAGTAAGCAAAGTTAATTACCTTCTTAGATCTCTGAATTTCATAATATTTTAAGGTTCTGTGAGTTCAGAAAATTATGGTTAAAAATAACTCTTAAAAAATGTTGTAAAAATTGAAAAAAAATTTGCAAATTAAAAAACTCGACCCAAATGAAAAACAGTTACTAACAGTCTACTATTTGTTTTATGTCAACTTCAAAAGTCAGAATCTAAGCAATTGATAACTATTTATTCTGTAGTTCAGTTTTTTAAGGTTGTGTATTGTTAAAAAATTGCATGCTACTACAAAGTATGCTGCTAGCCATATGAAAAAACTGGTCATAAAAAATGCCTCTGTGGTTTGATCAAAATAAGAAAAGAAAAATAAGTCCTTTGACTTTCATATTCCCACTGTAAAGTGGGAATGTTTTTCTAATGGAAGTTGTTTTTCTAATTGTACTTTTAATTTTATATGAATTAATAAATAATAATATATTATTAATATTAATTAATATTTATTAATAATCATATTTATTAATTATATTCATAATCATATTATATAGAATTTTATTCATATAGATATATTATTCATTTATAGATATATTTTATTCAATTTTATTATATAGAATTATATTCATAATCATATTTATTAATTAATAATTAATAAATAATTTTATAATTATATAAATTGCTTGATGAACATTCATTCTCATTAGTAACAATGTAACCGAAGAAAAATATCATTTTGTTTTAAGAAAATTTAACTTATTCTTGTACTGTTTATTTTCATATAGGAAAATAAACTTTTTTTTTTTTTTTGCTGAATCTGAATTAGGATGTTGTAAAAATACAAGTAACTGTGTACTTTATTATATAAGCAGAAGACATTACATTACTTTTAATTGAATAAATTAGAAGTAAAATAATTTTTTCTAACAAAAAAAATAACCTAATAGAAATCTTTATTAAAAACATTTAAAAAAATTATTTAAGAGAAATTTTATTGTGTAATTGTAAAAAAGCTTAATCCACATATTTTGATTAGAAATTAATGAATTTATGAAGGAAAATAAAGATTTTAGGAACTTCAAAAAATAATTTTGAATGGTTCTTAAACATTGTATTACTGGGAAAACTTTAAAGTGCAATTGATAGTTTTTTTCTTTCATCGAGTATCAATCCAGGATACTGGATGAAAGCAATGTTCTGTCCTTCCACCATCCTTTTCTGTACATCCCTATTCTTATCTTTCTTAGCTTTAACTAAAACTATTTTTTCTTTAGTCTCTTTTCATTTTCTTTCCAATTCAGTCTTTTGAATGCCTGTTTTCTTCCATCATTTTCTTATGTCACAATCATCTGAATGTTTCCCTGTCATATTCAATTACACTTTAAGATACAAGAGCCTTTACAAATTATTTGCCTTTTCTTTTATGCTTGTAAGAAATTTCATCTTCATAGCTTGTAGTTTACCATCTTTCTGTACTTCAATTTATTAGTAATTAATAAAAAAGGTAATTAAAAAGTACGTCTTGAAAAACACCTTTCTTCAAAAGTAAGAAAGACCCCTATGGCTTTTTATAGCTCTGTTAATGGTGTGTATTTTACTTATTTAACTATAAAATAATATTAATGTGTAGTTATTAATATTAATGTGGACCTTAATGTTAATGTTATTTTAACATGCATTTTTTAATCTGAACTTTTGTTTGTTGCAGTGGGAATAGAAATCTGTAAACAATTAACTGGTAAATTTGCATTAGTTAATGAAGAAGGTGGTGGTTATAGTGATGTCATTGAATTACATGTACAAGATTTAATTAATCCTAAAAAAATAATCAATCCATTCTACCAGAATTAATTGTCAAATACTAAACAATATTATTGTCTATTTATAATTTATTATTTAATTTATACTTATAATCTGTTAACATTGTTCTATACTGTTTAATATATACAGGTTTAACTAATGCAAATTGCTCAAATTTTTGAATCTGTTTCATGCTATAAAAGTAAACAATATGAAAAAATAATAAATATTTGTGCACATTTTTCACTACAAAAATTCTCTTACAAAAATAGATTTAAAAAAAGTATATTGAGATTTTAAATTTAAAAGGACATTTTAATTCACTTAAGTTATGTTTTATTTGATAAATTGTGAAGTATTGTAATTGTGTGTTGACATCTGTTTAAGATCAGTTCCAAACAACCAATTTATGGTGGAAACATTAGTCTAGGAATAATTCTTAAGAAATATTTCTGAGCGTTGTTTTCAATTTTTATAATTAAATGAAAGTAATAATTTACCCTGGACACATCATTAATAAATCTAATGTAATAAATAAATTTATTTAAATGTCTCATTTACTGTGATATTATATAACACAGATGAGATCTATAAAAAAACAAGTTTTTTTTATATAACAAGTAAGATCTATAAATAAAAAAATTTTAATAAATGGCTTTCATTGGGTTTAATATATCCCACAAGATGTTTTTAATAGACCCTTGCTATAATCAGTTTGGTTCAGTTTCTGTCTTCAACCATTGAAAGCTACACCTGTTGTTTAATTCATACTGCATTTCTGATTTTCCATTCTGGTAAGTCCTTAGCTTTAAACTACCCAAAAGGAGTCTGATGCACAGCTTAGTTTACATTTCTTCTCTTTTAATGCAGCAGTTTTTATAAAACCGAAGTAGTTACACATTCCTGTACATCATACTAGAAACATTGGTTAAGTCTGGTTTCTAGTGGAACATGCTTAGAACTGTAAAATATAATTTTTTGGAATTGGTAAGTACACAACCATCAGAATAAAGATACTTGAAAGTTATGTTTTTATCAATCCTAATTCTCTGAATATTTTTCTTGTATTTTACCCTTATAATTGTATTTATTCTTAAGAATAAATACAATATGTATTTGTATTTATGGTCTGAAGAAAACTACGTGCTGTAGTTGAATGTTGTCGTTGCTCCAGCAACGATTCTGTAGAATGTTATGGTGTGGTATGATCAGCAACCAGTTAATAAGTCCTTTCATAGTAGAACATGTTAGGGGGAGAAATTGTCTTGTAATTTTTAAACAATGAATTCCTTAGCGCTTAAAAATGTTTCACTGGCAAAACAAATTGAAATGAACCAATAGGAGCACAAACACATTTAATGAATGAAGTAAGACTATTCTTAAATGAACAGTTGATGAACTGATTGCTTGCATTCTCAGTGCTGCTGCCCTCATCGAGGAGCACGTAAATATCATTAGGTTGACGACAGAAAATGTTAGGAGACAAGTTGAAAAAAGTGCATCGATGTCTAAGGTGGAATTTATTGTAAATTAATATAGTATAAACCACAGTAAGTAAATTTTTAAAGTAATTTTTCAAAGGCCTACAGTTTTTAATATTATAAGTTTAAATTATTTACAGAATTAAATTCTCTACAAGTTTTGATAACAAAATTTACACATTTTATTAGTCACTTAAAAGTACTTGCATTAAAAACTTAAACATGTTTTTTGTTTGTCACAGAATTTTTTTGTTTTACATTGGATATCATGAAAATTACAGGAATCTGTTTTATTCAATTGTCAGATCAAAAAGTTTACTCCTTTCATAAGCCTTAAAAATTTCAGCCACACATTACGAAAAGTATAGTTATTCCATTAATTATACCTTTGAATTCTACATTTAATTCATTGATGTTGACAACCCCATTGCATACACCCTGTCTTTGACAAACCACCAAAAGAAAGAAATAAAGTGGCATAATGTCAGGGGATTGAGATGGCCAGGGAATTGGTCCATCATGTCCGATCCAATGTTGAGGAGATTGTTCATGTAGGTAATACCTAACATGTAAACCCCAGTGAGGTGATTGTCATCTGAAACTAAATGTTGGGTTGCCGATGTTCAGTTTACGGTACTGCAACTTCTGTAACATGTCTAGATAACTAACGCTGTTGGCTAACATAAAACTTTAATTTTCAGGCTATCATGTTGTGTTTGTCAAATGGCATGAATGTTCTCACTACCCCAAATCTGATGATTGACAATTACCAGAAAGAAACATGAAGGTAGCTTCATTAGAGAACATTACTTTTTCTAAAAATGCTTTATCTTTGTTTACTTTATCAAAATGTCCATGGCAAAATTATATGACATGGTTTGTTTTCATCTTCAACTGTGTGCGCCAATTGAATTTTGTATGTGTGAAGTTTTAGATGCTTGTGTAGAACCTTCACAAATGATTGCGATATTCCTGGTTCAACTCGCATGATGAGTTGATTTATCTTGGCTTCTCTGAGAAGTTTCTCCTATTCTAATCACATGTTCCTCAGAGATTGAGGTCTGTCAGCATCTGTTTTTGGTGTACTACACTAACTGTAACATTAAACTGCTAATACCAACATTAATATAGAGTTTATTAGGAGGATGGATCATGACCTTTCTCTGAACAAAAACTTCTACAAACAGTAGTAACAGATACACTTTGATGAAGTCATAGTACGCATATTACTTTCTCCTGCATGGGTCATTGCTCAACTGAAAACCCCCCTGTCATTACATTGTGCCAGCATCTTCATTCAAGATCATCAGTAACTAGTACCTACACTAATTTTTGGGGGAAAAAATCGATGCACACTACATTGCTTTATCTATTTTTCATTAACCCCTAAAATGCACTGAATAATTAAGCTCATGCTATTCCTACATAAATTTCTTTGGCCGATGCATAGGGACAATGTAGATTATTATAAGCAAAGAAAAATTCCATTTCAGGCTGATGAATTATTTAACTCTCAGTGGTTCAGTTGGCTGAAAAACTAGTTGAATATTTCAGAAGAATATATTTGTTTTCAACAAGAAATTCACGCTGTGTACAGTCACATTCAGTGGTACTAGTAAAGTAATTATAACTTCTGCTGCCGTGATTAGTTGCCATTTTCAACACTGTATTCTGTGTGTATGGATGCAGACGCATAGCATGATAGTGTTGCAGCCTAATATATAATATAATGATAATTTATTAGGCTTTATTTGTATTAATTTCACATTAATGAATTAATTGGTAATTTTAATTTAAATGTTTAATAATAAAACATCAGTTTTTCTTCTGCTTAATTACGGCTGTTTTTGTATATGTAAGGAATTTTATCTCTGGTCCTGTTATTTTTTAAGAGCAATTGTTTTCTTAGTCAATGTACTTTAAAACAAGTATGATGAAAATATATTTTGCTAAAAAAAGTACAAGTAAATAAAGTATAAATTTCTTAAATCAGTTTTGGTTTGAGTAATGATATAGAATTGTAAAAGTTTAAAATAGGTGTGCAGTTAGTTATAAGCATCTTGTAATTTGTAGATGCTTTATTAGTAGTAAAAACAATATTCTCTGTTCTTTGCATTGGAAATTGCAACAGTCATGTTAAGATGTCTGAACATGGAAAACCTCCTCACAGTCGAAGACATCAGTCTCGTGTTTAATGTTTATTAAGTTCATACAAAGAAAAAATGGATTATTGGTGCCTCTTGTGTAAGCAACAGAACATGCTTGTAGAAAGCTAATCTTAGCTGGTTTACAGTAATTGACATCAGGAAGATCAGATATGAAGCAGAGGCTAGTGTTTCTCAAATTCAATGCCAAAGAAATAAATATTCCCATATTAAATAGATGATTTCAGCAGGTGTGCCATTAGAAGAAAATTTCCTTATTTTGAATTCTACAAGGATATAGGTATATATCCTTGTAGAAAATATCCTATATGAAAATTATGCAGTTTTTGTTGCGAGGAACTACATTTTACCACTAGTAGGGAAATGCTAAGCAAAATTATAAAATCTTATCGGTTTTCAGTTCAGAAGTGTAAAAGAATAGATTGATTTCGTGTGAATGAGATGAAATCTGTGAAATGTGCGTTTTTTTAGGTATCTGAGAAAAAATTCAACTTCTTAGCAAAAGAGAGACTGATCATTTACTTAGAAGAAACTTTGTTCTTCACACATTATATGGTAAAAAAGTGATGTACCAGATGTTTTTGTTAATAATAGTGCTGGTGACCATTTAATTGTGGCTCATAAGGTGGGGACATGAGATTAATAGATGGTGCTTTTTTAATCTAAGATTCCAAGAGTAAAACAGTAGCATATCATATAGATGATGAACAATGAAAAGTTGAAGTATATTGAAAAGAGAATTGTCCTAGGACTATAATAAACATAAAAAAAAAGTCATCCAGTTCATTGAAAAAAGATATTCAAGAATGGCCCCAAAAAAATTAAATTAACTATGACCCAGATCTAACAAAAAAAGACCTTTTTGAAATTGTCAAACTATACCGTCCAGAAGATAAAATGCTAAATAACAAAGAAATTACAGTGCTTAGATTCCCATCTTACCACCCAGATTTTAACCCAATTGAAATTATTTGGATTCTAGTTAAAAAAGAATTTAAGACAATATATCCCACATATTAACAGAACTGAGAGCCAGCCATTACATTAGATACAATTACTGTAGAAAATCAGTGTTGAAAATTAAGATAATGGATTGTTGCTGGAAATGGTTTAATGGAAGTTACCATTGAAAGCACAATTACAAATATAGAGATGGACAATGATGAGAAAACGGGTAGTGAAAATTAATCTCAGACTTTACAGTTGTGTTTATAGCCAACAAAACTACAGTCCTGTGGCCCTCCATGAATATGAACTTTGTCAAATTGTAAAAGTAAAATGTAGTTGTGTGTAACAAAACATATTGTAGAGGTAGAGTATGTTTGTTGCATTAGAAGCCATTATAATAGATTGAGGAGTCTATTATAGTCAATATCGAGAATACACACATAAAATAAATTCCAGTCCAAATACTTAGATTTAGAAAGTTTGCAAATTGAAGCAGTTTTACTTTCATTAAGTGTTTCCTTAAATGTTATAAACTGTTTGTTTTCAAAAAACATTATTTTTTTTGATAAGATTTTCCTTTGTTATTTGAATTAAAATATCTTTATTTAAGAAAAATAAAATTATTAGGTTATATTCCTAATATTGTGTATATGAAATTGTAAAGTAAGATGAGCAGAGTTCTGCAGTAAAGACATCTTTAAAAAGCAATGTTGAATTCACTTTTCTTAGTGAAATAGCAAAGATGTTCCATGTGAAATTGCAAAGAACGTAAAAGATGAATTACAAGTTTTCATCTACTAGAATGGATGAAATTAGTCACAGGCTAGATGGTAAATTACTCCAGTCAAAGAGACAATCCTCAGTCTATTGATGATTGCTCCCTTCATCTACCCTTCCCATTCTTATATTTAACCCATCTTCATAGGGTAGGTTCTTTGGTATTACAGCAGATTCCACCTGATCCCACATATACCTCTGTGCCAACACTAAAAAGATGAAAATTACAATTTTGCTTATGGGTCAATTGATCACCACTGATTTCTGTCTAGAGATTACTCAGAAAGGTAAATTACTGGTTGTAATTTATAGGGAACATTGTGATTTATGTAAATAGGATAAGACCAGAAACAACTAGAAGTATTGAAGATGTAAATTAGGATGAAAAGAAGCAAGGCGATGGTTAAAACTATAAAGAATAAATACAGGTGGTATAGAAGTAACTCCCATATTTTTATCATTAATAATTTAAAAAATTTAATAGGTAGACAAAAACATCTTTTCATTATTGAAAAACACAGGATGCAGTTTTTTTAATTAGGTTGAAAATTGTCGCATAACTGTAGACCATTATTGGCGGTAGACTGTCGAATCCTTTATCACGTTATTTATTACTGTACTGCACATCTCTAGAGGAATTGCTCATCTTTAGTATTTTGCATTCAGTACATCAAATAGTTACGAGAGCAGTGTGTGGTTTTTGCAGTTAACGAGCATTACGCTTCGCCAAATAACGAAAATTTTTTGTTGATGCTATCAGAGAAAAAAATATGCTTCGTCACTAAATATAGCTGCACGGGGATTTGCTGAAAATTTGTTTTAGGATTGATTCAATCTTCTTCATTTTTGTGACATCAGTATTTTACAGAGTTGCATTTGAAGATCTCTATGGAGAATTCTTTCTACACTCCAAACAGAAACTAAGCCCCTAAATCATTTATTTGCCCTAAAATATTATTATTAAAAATAAAATAAATGCAAAAAAAATTTGGATCACGGTAACTTACAACTTGGTTGTCAGAATGATAATCAAAATTCGATTGTCTAGTTTAAACATCGAGTTACAGTATATCGCAATCTTTTTTGAACTGTCCGATTGTTGTATAAACATCGATTAGATATAACCTACGATAGAACTTATTTATTGGAATAATTCTTACGGTTTTGTTGTTGTGTGAATTAAAATAGACATGGCTGGAGTTATTAAAAGCTGTTTGCGATTGAACGGTATCTCTTATCATTTATTATTTAGTAATCTCAAAATTCACGATAGGGTTTTTGAAAAATATCGTAGGTTTAAAAACAAGTCTACGATTAGAATTCTTTGGAGGAATTATGTGTTACTCAGAAATTAACTTCTGTTATTGTGTGTGTTCAATCATTTTTACAGAAAATAATTATTTTTCTTCTGTATTTCACGATTTAGTTACGATTTTCTTTACATTTTTGTAGTAACAGTTGTACTTTTACTGAAATTTATAGTCTTTTGTTACAAGACTTATTAGTGCATTGCCAAAGAAAAAATAATACTTCTCACTGTCAGTCGGTGTTACATTGTGAAACAGTCCAGACGACTAGAATTGTAAAACACCCTTATGTTGGGGGAGTTACCAAATCAAATATTTTTTAAGATTCCAAGAGACTATTATCCTGTTCAGCCCTGGTACATAGCAAATCAACTCATACGATGCTTTACATTCATAGATCAAGATTGATGGAAATAGTATTTGCAGCAGAGTTACCACACTATGCATAGAAGGTTCTGCCACATTCTACAGTGATAGTGCAGTTTTGTGGCAGCTTCCCTGTTAGAGCCTTTTCCTTGAGAAATTTCCAGGGCCCATCTATATTTAATGTATTTTACAATTAAAATACATTCTCCAGAAACAGCATGAAAATAGAGGGGTATATTTTAATTTGTTTATTGTGCAACTGATAAAAATAAAAACATGCTAGATACTGGTTAGTAATTTTGGACCTATTGAAAAATAATGTATGTTATTAACCACTCTTAAGATACAGAAGATCCATGACCTATGCATTATTCTAGAATTCAGCTAATTACAAATGTAACTCTAGAAACTGGGTTTTACTGTATGTGTTACTTTCAGACATGAAAGACTAGGGAGGTGAATTTGACCAGGGTTATTTTACTCAATTTTCATCCAGTTACTCTTTATACTAAAATTACTTTGGGTTTACTAATTTTCACACAAGGTTTTCTTAGGAATTAAAAAGTTCATTTGGCCCTTACTAATTCTAAGGAGTTCTCAATTTCAAAGAATGGACATCACTTGTAGTGCTTACCATTGTGGTGTTAACATTTTTTGTGTTGTCAGAAGTCACTAAGGATGATTAGGCACTGTACAACTAATCACAAAAATTGTTTTTGCCAGGAATGAAGTATAAAGGTGTTGATTTTATATAAAAATGATGTGTTGTATAGAGAAACCCTGTAACCTGATCAGTCACTAGGGTAACTACTAATGAGGTGGGGAGTTCCAGAAGGCATGAAAGATATAGTACTTATGAATTAAATATCAGAAATCTTAGGATTATATCATTTTCATTAGTATTTTTTTCTCAAATGCTAAATAATGTTTACTGGTTTAAGAGAAATAATTCATTATTTTGATTTAATTAAAAATCATTTTTATGGAAAAATGTTGTAGCCTATTAATTTTTTATTTTGTTGTAGGAAAAACATTTATTCCACTGTCCGTACAAGCAGCTGGTGTCAAATATTTTCCTCCACCCAATGATTATTCAGGTTAGCCAGTTATCTTCACTTTTGTACGTTATATTTTTAATTATTAATGTTTATTGTATTATTTTTTGTATAATTGTAACTTTTTTAAGTTAAATATTTGTAATAATCTTGTAATGTAACTGTTGGAATAAATCTGTTAAAAAAAATACAATTTTACAATTAAAATTACAGTTAAAATTTACAATTTTATGGTGCACATTGACTAACAAGAAGTGCAAAAACAGAACCTGCAAAAATTGTAGTGTAGAGAAAATTTACAAAATTATAGGCCTTTGACTTCGATTTTATTATATTATTTTTAGGTATTGAGATACCAGAAAAACCAAGATTGACAGTGGTTCCAAGAACTCCTACATATTCAGCAAATGTTAGAACTCCAAGAATGAATAAATGTTTAAACTACATGAGAGGACCTGAATTGATTCATGATAAACTGCTTCATGAACAGTATGGAATTATAGTATGTATTATCTTATTGATGTGTATTTTCTTATTATCACCACTTAATAAGTTACTAAACTGATGCCCAAGACTTAGTTGAATATTCAAATTTTGTAGTGTAAGGTGGTAATTTTTGACCTGTACATTCACAGATTACAGAGGAAGAAAATGTCATTTCCTGTTCATAATTAAATACCATGTGTAGATGAATTCATCTGCTGCAAGTGTAAGAAGAATGTTGGGTAGGTTTTGATGTATTAATGCTGTTCGCATAGACTGGCTAACAACAAAGAAGTTAAGACTGGATTTGTTGATGCTTTTAGCCTACACTGTTGCAGTCACTGCTTTTGAACTAAATTGTATTCTCTACTTTTCTATGTTATTCCTAATTGGTTATAGCATGCTTTGAGAAACTTGCAGTGAAAAGAAATGAAAACAGTACCAAAAGTAAATAATTACAATAGATCAGCCGTATTGCACAAAGCATGGTTTTATCGTTTTATGAGAATGATTTCTCATTAAATTTTAATATTTTTAATTCTTTGTTTTGTTTTTTTTTAATTTAAAATTTGGTTTAATGAGTATATATTGTGCTTGGCTGAATAATATCCAGTCCCTTAAGATTCATTGTGATGTTGGTGCTCACAGGTCAAGATGGTATTCTGAAGTACAAACAGCTTCTTTCTGACCTTTCTCTAATGAATGCATTAAACATCTTAGATACAGGTAATGAAAATGGACCATTCTTATTTTACCATTGCGTAGGATTTTAGTGTGATTTTCTCAAGGGCTTATCAATTTGTTGCAATGCCAAAAAATTGTTAATGATATTTTTGTTCCAAAAGTAAGGTTTTTAAAGTAAACAAACCTAGTAAATATATTCATCTGGAATTCTTGTAAAATTAATATTCAAACTTTTTTTAGGCTTTACATGGTGGCAGATTAAAATATGGTCATTTTGAGATGATAAGGAACACTTTAGGTCGTAAGATTGATATGAAGCGAATGTTTCTTGTATGGAGAGTTGATCCACCTTGGCAACCTATAACCAGAAAGGTATTTTTAATTATTACTTAACAACGATAAAATCAAATGCTGTGTATGTATTCTTATGCTAATTACCAAAAAGAAAATTGTAGTGATATTAAAATAAATTTAAGGTGTGACCTGTTGTGGAAAAAAAATTATATTAATGTAGTGAGCAATTCAAAGAATAGTCTTCCTTTATAGAATCATTAAAAACATATCAAAATTCTCATTACCACAAATGGGTTTTTTAATTTAGGTCCATATTTATATTTTTTGCTAAGAATTTATTATTTATTCATTTTTAGGTTACTATAATACTTAAATCTAATTATGTATAGTTATATATGATAATAGATGAATTTTTTTGCATGTATAATTAATACAATGTCTACCCCTGTAGACATTGTATTAATTATACATGCTAGTTGAATCCAGAAAATTGCAGCTAGATAGCTATCACTGTCATTCAGTTCTGTAATATTAGTTATTAATTTCAAAGTATTCTTTCTTTCTGATGGTTCTGTTAGGAATAAGTATGAACATTTTTGTTGGAATTGCTTCACCTGTTTTCATCTTTAATAAAATACTGATATTTTTAGTAACTGTTGGGTATCCACTTTCTTATTAGGACTCAGTGGAGTAAACCCGTCGTAGTAAAGTTTGATGCTTAACATTTGGAAAAAGATATTTACTTTAAAATTAAAAAGTTAATACTAGAAATTGGTAATAAGCATTCTAAGGTTAGATGGGAAATTAAACTCATATTTCAGTATCGGTCAACTACCATATCTGCTGAGTAGGAAGTAAGATACTACCAAGGCATCTTTGGATCAATAGTTGTTTTATTTTTTTTAAATGTTAACATTATAGGTAAATTAACAATTATAGATTATTAATTATAATAACTAAACAGAGTGTTTGTACTGGGTAAGGTGGTACAGATTTTGTTTGGCCGTAACAGAATCAGTAAAGTGGTGCATTGATCAATAAATTAAATAATTCTGGAGCAGCTTTCCTACATCATGTTGACATTTACTGGTGGTCATCACTAAGATCAGTGATTCAACTGTACCAAAAAAAGTGAATTGGCATTAACATCAGTGCCTATAAGGATTAGACAATTGCCTATCAATCTATGGATCCTATCCCATCTTGCCCCAGATGTTCCTCAGTGGGATCCCTATACTGAAAGTATGAGCTGACAACAATCAAGTCCTGACCATTACATGATGTGTGTCAGAAGCCTGTCGCACAAAGATACTATCAAGCGACCTCCTACACAGGATAGCAGACATGCTATTATGTCCTATGTAAAACTTTTTTCAGCCATAAAAACCTGGCAGATCATCCTTAATCACATATGGGTGCTGCAGGAAAATAACATCAAGGCTCCATCACCCAACTCAACTTGAGTATAGCTCAACTGCCTTCATTCTCTATTAGCAACTGATTATGATTATGATTATGATTCTTGCACAACCTTTTGCAGTTCACACAGGTCGGAGCCTCTGACTTCTGAGGACAATCATCGTGTTTGTGGTCTTCCTCACCTGCTCACCCCAGTGTAAATTTTCAAAATTTGGCTCGGTGGCCATACCTACAACATTTAAAAACATCTTTGAACATCAAGGTATTCTTTAACCCAGGAGGTCCAAAGTCAACAAATAATCTACCGTCAGATGTAAACCTCTGAAAGAGATCAGGACTTATCTCAAAAACTCCATGATGTTGTTGGGAACCACACCTACCACTTTTAAATACCAATCTACATTCCTGCCTAAAAGCGGTTTCTTCCAATCGATGTTCTGTTCCCTTATTAGGGACAGAACGTCTTCATCAGAAAGGCTGCAGTCGATATCATAAACAATGATACAGGGCCTACATATCCTTTTAGGGTCAACTTTTATATTCAATAGTTTGATAGCTGAAGACTCCGTGATCATCTGGACTGTCTCCTTGTCATCTGAAACTACAACTGATCATTTGCTAGTCTCTAATATTTCTAATTTTAAGCCCCTTTTGACTGTTGTGAAGGGCAACCTGAAGGTCTCCTTTTTCAATTGACTACTGGGTACAGTTGAGCCCTCCACCTTAACAATTTGGCATGAACTTCATGGGCCAGCAGGACAGAACTACCAGGACTGCTCCTAGCCCGCAGGAATTCATCAACTAAAGGGTTAACTTCTACCCAGGTGGATACCCCTACATTTGCCACCGAGCCTTCATTATCAGAGACTGAGGAGGTCAAAGGAAAAAGTTCCGGGCCTCTCTTCCGGCCTACTTCTTGAGTAGCAGTCATGGCCGAAGATACCCTAACCTGACAATCTGCGAATATAGATGCTCACTGTCTTCCTTCTACTTACTCTTGGGCAAGCCCATAAATCTGACTAGTACCAAGCCATGGGCAGCCAGACACCTTCTGTATTCTCCTGTCACTCACTGCATCTCTTTGCCACTGAGCAGTCTTTGAATATGATGGAGTAAATGTCATGTGGTTAATTTAGAGCAATAGTAGTTAGTTGGGTGGCGGAGCCGCTGTTGACTGTGTGGGGGGGGGTGACTGCGCTACCGAGGACATGGTAGTCCATGCAGCCGTGAAGTGTGCCCCTGTTTTGGTGAGGGCAGTCGTCCAGTATGATGTTTATAGTGGGTAATGGGATGTAGGTCTGAATTTCGTTGTTACGTATAACACATTTTGAACAGTATGAGTTTAGCATTGTAATTAGCTCGTTACTTAGTCAATGGTTGAGGTATTTACAGTCACAAGCTTTGGTATTAAAATTGGACTAGGCATGGGGTTTGTGTTTCCGTGGATTCTGTTAGCTACTTCAGAGGGTGATATTGTAACAGGGCTTGGAACAGAGGAATTGGTGTGGCAACCAGAATCGCCATCGTTGGGATGGTGGTTAATAAGATTTGAGTATGTAAACAATATATAATTTATAACCATTCAGAAATTGAAAGTTAATTGTTAACATTACTGTTACAAGAATTAAAGTGTTTTATCATAGTATATATCAGTGTATTTAATCTGTTCATCACTATTAGTATATGTAATATGCAGCAAGTAATTTGATATAAAATGTGGTACATTTATTTTACACGAAGCATTTTAACAAACTTTTCAATTTACATTTATTGATCTTAGGTCATTTAGGATCTTGGTGGGCACACATAACTGCTCCGTGTTATGACATGCAGTCCATCAGGACACAGTATAATTACTGCTATTTTTTCCCTGAGACTATAGCAACTAGTACACATTAGCAAACTTTCTTTTGAGTCCAAGCATTAATGTTTTACTATGTTACCCTGCTATATGTATGGTCCCTTAAACTATCCTGCTTTGGGGGGGGAGGGGGGGATTTTAAAATGTGATGAATTGACCAGGAAAAAGATTACAACATGAAAAGCCCAATACCAGTCAAAATTTACAAAATCACTTTACTTTGATTATATTGATAGGTTTGAAAAAAATACTAAGAATGTTATGTCAAGCAGCAATAAATACAGCCACATAAACATGTGGTTGCTGCACAGATCTTGGGTATTTGTCCCTTGAAACTAACTGAGCAAATGTTGTCCAGTGTTAATAATAATACCTTACACATTATGAGAATAAATTTATTATCTTTTTTCTATTTTCAGAGTCAAGGTGCTAGAATGGGAGGTGGTAAAGGAAATATTCATCACTATGTATCACCAGTCAAAGCCAACAGAGTTATTGTTGAGTTGGCTGGAAAATGTGATTTTGAAGAGGTAAGGTTTCTTAAATTGAAAAATTGTTTAAGATTGTTCATGGTCAGACAATTAAATAATGAGACAAATGTCTTGAAGTTAAAAAAAAATAGTGATTAAATATTGCTTAATTTTATTTAAAATAATTGTTTCTCTGCATCAGTGCAGCAAATAGCATGGTCTAGCAGTGAATGGAAATATCCTCTGTAAGTCTTCTTTGGTATAGCCATAAAACTCTGATGTCACATAACATTAATGTTTTCAATTTGATTAGTTGCTATCATATTGAAGACAGATAGACTGTTTTTTGAAGTGACTATTCTTTGAATATAAAAGAAGAGACTTCTTTTATATTCTTTGAAGAAGGCATCTTCAGCATAATTAAAAAGATGTCAACAGTAATTTTAATTTAGAAAGAGGAAAATTGCCAAGAGAAATGTAGGGTTCTTTTGGGCCAGAAATCGTGGTTGAGTTGTCAAGTCAACCAAGTGTAAGTGTGGTTGTGGATGATTACTTAAAACTAGAACATAATGAATCCATCATTAGTGTTCCAAAACATTCAGAATTTGCAGTTATAATTTGTCCATCAGACAAAGCAGGAAATTCTAAACAAATGAGTTTATAGAGAATAATTCCTTCAGATTTAAGTCCTTTTACAGGACTATTATTTCAGTTCAACACTTTTTATTTTTTAGACTTCCTGGTCGATTAACACTGACATTATTACCAGCAGTATATATGACATTAATACACATGCATATTCTAGTTTGTATATGATTACATAATATTATATATTAGAACATACAGTATTACATTATACTTTGTACAAATGAAAGTTTACAAATAATGCTGTTTTGAGCAGCATACATTTACTGTAAACATACAAGCTGTTTGTAATAAGATGCCTATTATGTAATTTTTTATTTATTTTTATTTCAAGGTGAAGCCGATGTTGGAAATTGTTGCTCATATTTTACCATTTAAAGCTATGGTTGTTAATCAGAAAATATTGGAAGAAAGAGCAGCTGCTGTAGAAAGAGAAGAAAAAGAAAATATAAACCGATATACCTTAAAATATTTAATACAAAATAATATTCAAAATTGTAGAAGAGAATTCAGACAAATCGATTTGCAATATTTTGGAAAATATGTTTAAAGTAATAGACAATTAATGCACATTTAAATATGCATACAACCAGTTGTAAAAAATCTTTAATATTAGAATAATAAATATTTATAATCACATTGTACTTTTTGTTAAGATATTAATCCCCTACCTGTTTCTTTTTTTTTTTACAAAAATTAATGTTATCTTGCTCTGTTTTTTTGACTAATGACCATTGATATATAATTTAAAAACAATATTAAAAAAATATTTTATTACATACACACAAACATATGCAATGCAATATTCGCAGAATTTTGGTCACCATTACAGCTGATTATGATCAAATACATATGAAGATCCTCATTTTACACTGTATTAAAACTACTGCTACTACTACATGGCAGAATACTACTAAAAAAAAAAAAAAAAACTGAATGAATTAAAACAAGACAAAAAGTTGATTGAATATTCTATGATTTTATCATTGTCAGAGAGGAATGTTAAGATAAGATAATCATTGAAGGGTGTTTCTGTCAGAGTATACTGCTGAACTGTGCTCCAATTAAGGTCTAAAAAGGCTGTAAAATTTAAGCATTCATGTCTGATCTACATCTGCACTCCTGTTGGAGACAGCATGATATCCTTACCTAAACTTGAGTTTCTTCCCAACTTCTATTGAAAAGAATAGAATTTTAAAGTAAATAATCAGCAAACACCAATTAGGCAAGATACAGATTGTAAAATTATCTACATACAGAAAACATGTGATATTATTTAAAGTTAAAATTATAGCAAATAATTTTTGCAAAGGACATTGTAGTAGACTTTTCCATCATAAATGTTCTGGAAACTCCTGTCCTTACTCAAAACTTTTAATTTTCAAGATCCTGCTATAAAGACCATTTATGTCCCACTCATTTTAAGCTAAACAGTATATTTCTATAGTAGACCATTTCATATATATTCTCCAAATGAAATCTCCATTAGGGTAACTTCTATTGAAGTTACCTTCTGATGATGGTAATTTTGACTTATTTCACCGATGCTATATAATTGCTGGTGAACTTTACACCATATTTATGTGTGCCTTCATCAATTTCAAGTGATGTAGGCCAAATTGAGAAACAGTCTAAATACTGAAATATCTTAAGAGTTTGTCTACATTTCAATAAAGTGTTATTTGTTGAGAGCCCTTCAACTCTTACCTCAATTGCACTATTTGTGGATTTTTGATAATTTGATTTACTCATGTTTAATTTTTCAAATTACATTGGCATGTTAAAAAGCATTCTGCTCAGTTGATTCAATAAAATTATTGTTGAATAGGTCTTTTTTCTTTTTCCTGTTTAGCCTCCGGTAACTACAGTTTAGATAATACTTCAGAGGATGATATATGTATGAGTGTTAATGAAGTGTAGTCTTGTACATTCTCAGTTCGACCATTCCTGAGATGTGTGGTTAATTGAAACCCAACCACCAAAGAACACCGGTATCCACGATCTAGTATTCAAATCCGTGTAAAAATAACTGGCTTTACTAGGACTTGAACGCTGGAACTCTCGACTTCCAAATCAGCTGATTTGGGAAGACACGTTCACCACTAGACCAACCCGGTGGGTTTGTTGAATAGGTCTGCTTTATTGGAATCTGTACTGCTCTATGCAATAACAGTTCTCAAAATACAGGTTAGATAATTTTTCAAATTAACATTGGCATGTTAAAAAGCATTCTGCCCAGTTGTTTCAAGGATGATAAAATTACCGATGAAAAGGTCTGCTTTCACTGGCTTTTAAATTTTATTCATCTGAATCCATTGCTACGATCCAGCATTAAAAGGCTTACTAATGTGTACACATGATAAAAAAGGTTTTCATCTCAAGATCCACCATTAAGAATAAACATAAGTGTATTCTACTTAATATGTTCAAAGGAGTGGTATTAGAATTTGAGCTCCAAGGCACATGATAATATTAAAATCCCCTACTTTTAAA
This sequence comes from Lycorma delicatula, assembly GCF_047948215.1. NCBI lineage: Eukaryota > Metazoa > Arthropoda > Insecta > Hemiptera > Fulgoridae > Lycorma > Lycorma delicatula. The sequence continues at coordinate 116,406,890 of NC_134458.1, forward strand.
TGTGTAGACAGAATGAAAAAAATTGCAATGTCTTATCTTGAAAATTCAAATGTACAGATACAAATTACAAAAGTAGCCATATTCAGCCGGTGTACATATCTGGAAAATTATATAGTGTAACAAATTTTTAATAGAAAATTGATTTGATTTTTGAAGATGAATTTCTTAATTATAAACAAATAATTAGTGAATTATTATCAAAACCAATAATTTAATATCATCTCTTGAACATTAATTTGGGTAGTATGTAACCAGAATTGAAAAATGAACATTTTAGGGCTTCCATTTGGCAAAATCATATGCTTCGTTTCTTTTTTCCACTGTAATTTTGAGAGATCATACCACATGAGAGTACTCTTAACAATTTTAATAGTGAAATAATCTTGAGTTGTACAGATTTGTTTAAGACTTTTCATATTTTTCCCAAACAAGCAGTGTGTTGGGATTGGGATGATTTAATAATTTGTGTTTTTATGTATTTTCAGAACTAATTTATATCTTTGATTTTCAGACAGTAAACTTCAAATCTAATAATTTAGTATAAGCTGATTCAGACCGTTTTGAATTCCCACATTAAAAGGATTAATGGACTATCAAATTGGCCTCCAATTTTTTCTTTTAAACTGAAAAAAGCACAAGGTGCGACTTTCAATAAGGAGATAAATAATATAATATCTTATTCATGGAAACTGTTGTTCTAAAATTGGAGTAAAAACTATTACAAACACAAAATTTAATTACATGCAATTTTAACCACACTCCTCTCTTCTGCAATCAAGGAAAATAGGAAAAAACTTTACACAATCATTCATTCATTCACTTATTTATTTACTGATAAAACAATGATAATTAAAATAAACAAAAACAAAAATAAATAACCCTTTTAATTATCAAAGCAACAGTAATAATAAAATTGTAAATAACATGAAAGTAATAATAAGCTCTGATAAAATTAACAACCATGCATTTTATGAGTAAGTATGCATACTAGAGGCAATTAAAAAGAAATTATTTATAAACAATTTAGGCTAATAATTATTGTAACTAATCAGTAGTGAAAGTGTTTGATAAATAACATAAATTGTAAGTTAAAATTATAAAATAATGTAATAATTAGAATTTTTTATAGTATATTTGTTATTAAAACATTTTAGATTATAAAATGATAGAACCCCAATTAATTAGTATGCTACGCAATGGTAAAATTATGTTAAAAAAAATATCCAACACGATTCAATATAAAGTATTAAGTACCGAGCTGAATAATTCCTATATAAAAAAAAACTGCTACTTACCAGAAAAAGAGTAATTTATTAATTATTAATTGAGGTTCTATGTTATTTTGCTCATAACTATTCATAAATAATTACACATACAAGTTATAAAACATTATTCAATTAAACAGTTATAGTTACAATATTATGTGTTATCTGTATTCAAAATCATATCCATTTATTTCTACGCAATAAAAAATTATAAAAACAATTTAATTAGGAGTGTATGTATTTTTATAATCTAAAAAGAAAATACACCAATAAACACTAGACAAAACTACCTATTTTATAATTATTTTCATTCAAAATTAAGTAATATTTTTTTTTAAATGACTAATGTATATATTATTTATAAACTTTATAGAAAATATTTTACCATTATTTTAGGCTTTTTATCAGCATCATTATTATCTAGTTTAGTTCAGTCTCAAAATGTTCACTCATATCCAAGCAATAAAATTTACAATATTTAATAATTTACTTTTAAAAGAAAAATTAAATCCACAGGAAAATAATTATGTAACAAAGATCTGAAGACCCATTTCTTTTCTGTAATTTTTATTTTATCAGTTTAACTGTATTAGGAGCAATTTAACCTGAAATTAAGCAAAACTAGTTGTCTATTATTAAACATACAACCTGGTGTAAGGCAGTATTGTCTGAAAACAATATAAAAAAACTTAAACACTGATAAAAATGTACACACAAAAAAGTTAAACCACAAATGTATGCAAAGACATTTTTTTCAACCAGCAGAAATTGTTTTTTAGTTTTGATACTTATTACTATTTAAAATAAGATGTTCAATATTTCAGACCTTCTATTAACTATTATCACCACCAAATAAAGTAGGTTTTATTTTAAAAATAAAAAAAACAAAAATTAAGATTTTTAAGACTGAAAAATTTCAACTTATCAGACAACTGAAAACAGTTTTTTAAAATGCAAATATACTAAATGATATATTTATCAGGGAATTACCATTACATTAATCCACATCACACAGAAGATTACCACTTAATGAATGGTCAAATCACTTTATCTGGAAACCATCCATATAGTTATGACTGTGCAATAGCACCAAAATTATAGGAACAATAAAGTTCTAACTACTGTAATTTTATTAGACAATTTACTTAAATGATTTCCTTAATAAAACTGGAAAATAGGTGATAACCCAGATGAAATATCTTTATTTTCTTATGCATTATTGCGAAGGGGAGACACTAAAAACTTCACCTTATAACTCATAGTAATAAAATGCCATACTCAATGAAAAACTTATACAAATTATCCACAATTGAATCTCCAATATCAGTACACATAATTTGTGGGAAAAACTTGTATGAGGCTCAAATACTGTTTTAAAATAGTACTGGTCAAGTTTTATCATAGGTAATAAGCTTCACTAATCAATGATAAAGGTTTATTATCATAGATATCTGAAATTGGGTTTAATAAGTAGAAAAATAAAATAATAGTGAAACTATTTTATCTTGACATAAAATTTCTTCTTCTTTTTGGATAATTTTCTATAAAATACAAGCGTAACAAACAAACAACTTGTAATAAATAACTAACATCAACATAAAAAAGTATCTAAAAAAACCTTATTTGTATACTTATAACATGAAATGCTTTAAATAACCTAAAATAAATGTACCCACAATAGTTAATTTTTAAAATATTTGTATGTATTTGAGTGCATATATATATACTCGTATACATACATATTATATTTGGCAACTCTAAATTAAAGATAAAACAGCTTAATTTGTACCAATTAATTATAAATAATTTATATTTAACACACCCTGCATAAACAAAAAATTACAATTAAATCACACTTTCATTAAAATAACTTGAATTTAACATGAATAAAGTAACACTTTGAAGACTGGACAAAATTTGGGCCAGGTTTTAAACAGATTTTAGAAAATAAAAATTTTTTTATTGTACATTTTAGTAAAACATATATTTAAAAGATCAATCAAAAAACTAACCCAACTGTGATGAATTGTGGCTGTAGCAATAATAATATTTCACATTCAACTTCATATGCAAAGTTTTATTCAACTATTTTTTTGTTTTTTAGGGGTCGTTTTTATATGATATGACACACTCTAATTTCCTTTTTACAACAGCCATATGATTTAAAAAATTTATTTTACACAAAATGAAAATTACTAAAAAATTAATATTTTGTGATTGTGTTTAACTTCTCTAAGAGTACTTTTGTTGTTTTAACTTCTTCAGATTTCATTTTAGTGACTTGTAACAATACTGTGTGCAGGTGTACAAAATGACTTGGTCAGTGACATAAAAAACAATTCTTTGAAAGTTACAGAAAGCCAAAATAATAAGTGGCTGTACGTAAGGGAAAATGAAATTGCAAAAAGACTTTAAAAGCTGTTCCAGAGTGAGAGATTTGATCTGAGACAAGGAAATCCCAAGGAAAACAATGGAAATTATGTATAAAATGTATTATGTACCAACAGTAACATACACAATGGAGACATGGGTGTTGAACGAGAGAGACTGGAGTAGACTACAGGTTGGCGAGATGAAATTCCTGAGAAGTATAGGAGGAAAGACTACGATGGACAGAGTAAGGAATTAAGACATCTGAGAGGAGATTGGGATGGAAAGAATGAAAAAGATGGTGGAGGTGGTGGCTAGGACATATGTACAGAATAGATGCCGTAGAGATCCCAAGAGTGTGAGATAAAAAGAAAGAGAGAAAAAGGCCAGAGAACACCCACACAAAAGGTGGTTGGATGACGTGAAGGACCACCTGCAGAAGAAAGGCTTTTGATGGGAGGAAATTTGTAGAGAAGAGACTTGGAAGAACAGAGGGAAGTGGAGAGGCTAGTCAACATTTAGACCCACAATGGTGAAACAGGAGTGGCTATAGACAGATAAATAGATGCAAGATAATGGTCTAACTTTTTCCCCACTTTTTAATAAATAAGGAACAAATTTTATACAATGAACACAGTGTTAATGACTTGCATAATTTTTTTTAATTAGCTGTAACCAACATCAAATACACTAAAGAAACCCCATAAAGTAAGAAACAATAAAAAAAATTTCCAATTATTAAATATAATTTACGCCGCATTAAAATGTAGAATTTGTCTTTACTTGATGTAATGTTGCTATTATAAAAAAAAAACTTTTATTAAGATATCTAACAACTTGAATTCACTAGTTTGAATTAAAGAATTATTAAAATATGACTAGGACCATTGCACTTCAATGATCATTAATTTGATGTTTTATATGCATAATGAAAATTGAATTTCACTTTAAAAAGATCCTGCTTTGAAAAAAAAAATCAACAATTCTAAATAATAATACCATTGCAACTAATAGGATTAACCTTTTTGGGACTGGCGTCGTGCTTACGTGACTGCAGTAAGTTGTTCGCACAGACTATGGTTGTGTAAACTCGTTTTAGAACTTTATTGTTCGAGTACTATCACTGTGTTAATGTCACTAATATAATTCTTTCACTGACATGTCCTACAATCTACTGGCTAAGTTGTAGTACTCTATTGTAAGTTTTGTTGAACTCTATTATAAAATACGGTCGACTCATCATATTCGTGTCCACAATTTATTTCTTCTTGTTTATGTGGACAAATCACAGAATTTATGTAATAAGAGTAAAATAATTGAAATTTTGCTAAACAGAGTCAGGTGATGAATGAGAAAGCAAATGTTCAAGTGATACTTTTGAGGATCATATTAACATGTCTGCAAATGAGGCTAGTTTTAGTGGGTTTATTGTTAGTGAAACTGCATAAACTTCTAATAATATTAATCAACAAATACAGGAATTGAATCTGAACCCCAATTACAATTTCAAGTGAAACAAATCCACCAAATAAATAAGAAAAATTAACATGTGTATCTCAAGATAACTTAATAGGCTTAAGCCTACCAGATAGTGTAAATTGGACTAAAATTAAATTTAACTCCATTATGCATGACTTTGATAATTCTAATTCTGGCATAAAATAAGCAATTTTTAATAATGAATCCGATTTTTGTAGTTATTTTAAAACTTTAACGCCTGAAATTATTGAACATATAGTGAATGAAAAACATATATTACATCAAGCCTCTGAACAAACAAATCTTGCTCATTCAAATTTACAGTTTTGGAAACCAACCGACATAGATAAACTATAACATTTTTGAGTTTGACCATGCTTATGCCAAGAAATAAGAAAATTCTATAAAAGAGTACTGGACAATAGACAAGCTATTACATTCCCCAACATTTTCCTAAATGATGACTAAACAGATATTTGGACATTCTTAGTATGCTTCATCTTGCCAATAATAAAGATCAACCATCTGGCTTCCACCTTTTCAAAATTCAAGAATTATTAGATAAATTGAAAAATTTCTCAAATGCATTTTATCCTTTTCAAAATACAGTAACTGATGAATCCTTAGTTTTCTTCAAAGGAAGGCTTAATTTCAAGCAGTATATAAAAACTAGATGTAATGGTTTTGAAATAAAGCTATTTGTTTTATGTGATTGTGAAACTGGGTATGTCCTAATTTTCTTCTTTACACTGGTGGTGATACTCAAGTAGATAATATTCCGAAATTATAGTGACTACTCTAATGACATCTTATATGAATAAAGGCCAGACCTCTTTATACTGACAACTGGTATACCAGTCATCTAGATTAAAAAAAAAAAATTCCAGTGGAACCGTTTGACAGAACTTAAAATTGATGCCACCTCTCCCCAAAAAATGAAGATAGGTGAAAGAGTTAGCAAGTCTTGCGACAATGTGATGGTGGTGAAATAAATGGAGGGACAAAAGAGATGTTACAATGGTTGATACTGTACACAATGACAACAATGTTGACAACTTACAAGAAAGACAGAAAAACTCTAATACACAGAAACTGGCCTGCGTTATTGACTATAATGAAAACTTGGAGCTGCTGAGAAGTGACATGATGCTGAATTTGGTAGAATCTGTCCAAAAAATAATAAAATTATATAAATTATTTTTTCACTGTTGATATTGAATTGTTGAATGAACATAGTGTGTACATAGTTAAAACTGGGGAAAAAATAAGTTTGGCCGATTTTCAACAAGGGATTATTCGTCAGCTGTTAGAACAACGCCATGTTGGCAGAATTTTTTAATGTGGAGGATGTCAATCAAAAAATGAGCCGTCATTTTGGTTAACTGACAAGATATTTCCCTTCACTTGTTCCTAAAACCCTAACAGGAAAAATGCTATGAGAAAAATGTCACGTTTGCACTTATACTAAATTGGACCAAAAGATGAGGAGAGAATCACGCTATGTGTAAGTTCAATGTAATGTAGGGTTGTTTGCTTCTCTGTGCTTTGGAATTTATCACACAAAATAAAATTTTAGATTTGACTACAATAAAAACTTGGTATTTCTCTTTTCAATATTTTGTTAGTGAATCCAGAAATGATGTGACAAGTAAAATCTTGTTTATGTTAATAAAAATTATGTTTTAAAATTTGTTTACAAATAAAAAAAGTTTTAAATTTTAAATGAATTAAAATAATATATTCATTCCTAGAGATTGTGAAGTGATAAATCACATAGAGAATTACTACATAAAGTAGTAACTTTAATAAAATAACCTAGTCTGAGCATGAATTAGGATTTACATTAGTTCCAAAAAAGTTAAAATATCTATTTTTAACCAAATGACAACTATTTCTATTCCCAGGTTTGTAACTGGCCTGAAGTGCAAGGAAAATTAGTTTCTCTGAGAAAAATTAAATTGACATTAAAGAAACTTTAGAACAAGTTCTAGGAAACTATTATGAAACAGTGTAGCCTAATAGGAAATGACTATAAGCCTATCTACTATAAGATGAGAGTTGTCAATAGGCCATATAAATTAAAAGGTTATGGTGCATAAATATTTCCATTGAATGTACTAACACACCAGAGATTGTAGTTACAACAAACTATATAATTTCAAAATAATGGAATATACTATATAACAGCCATTCAAAAAATAAATAAATAAAGGATATTTCTCTGCATAAACATTAATTTCCTCAAGTGTTAAAGAAATATAACAAAAAATAATCAAGTAACAGATGAAAATATAAAACACTTATGGTACTCACCACAAACAAAATTAAATATAAATGAAAAAAAAAAAAACCACATGATTAATGTAGTAATAAACTGGCAAAGTATACGTATACACACACATAGAAACCTTTAATCATAATTATACTGAACCCATATGTTAAATAATAATACCCTTTAATAATCTATTTATATTTATGTGGATCAACCTGCATCATAATTTAAACGTAAGGTTATGAAGAACCCTGTAATCAGAAACCAGATTTAAATTCTTTTATTTTACTAACTAAGAAAACTATGTACTTTTATTATTATATATAATATTATTCAATTTAAATTCATTCAAGTAAATTTATATACATATCAATATTTTATAATAAATTTTTATTACAAAAAATTATTTTTTATAATAAATTTATCTATAAATACAAATAGAGTAAATCAATTCCTTAAAAGAGAGAACTTGTTTCTTTGGTTATTGTTACACAATGATGAAAAATGAGAATTTCTGATAAGAGAAATGAGGCAGTACAAAATTACAGTTTACATGAAAAAATTGTGAGAAGCAATCTTCTATACAAAAACAGCATTAAATTACGTACAGATCAGAAAGTTCAGTTAAGTTTTTCTTATGCAATAATATATATATCAATCGTACTTATCTGATCTTTAATAAATTTGAAACAAATAAACAACATAACAAATTTTTATATAACTAGTTTTAACAGATATATGTATGTATGTAATAAATATATGCAACTTATGTATAATTTCTAATATTATAAAATAATGAATATTCCATGACAATACAAAAAATATATGGGAAAAATTTCCATTGAGGAATATAATTTAAAATTATTTCAAAAGACATCATAAGGGAATTATATTAATATGAAAATCTTCAAATAATGAAAAATATGATGTGGATATGAAAACACATTAAACATTTATTATAAAAAAATTCTTAACTATTTTGAGTATTCTTTTCCTCATAGAAATGTTATATAAGTATTACAGGTAGATTATACTTCAGTAAATATGTTAAGATTTGCATAATAATAGTTAAGTCAATTTTAAAATTTGTTTGCTCTTCCTATTTCTTTTGAAGTCAATAGGTTTTAAAGTCATATTGGTTATCTCATAAAATTATGTAGCTTACATTAAATTATTAGTCATAACTCTACTGGCTACCAATAGAGTTGATAAAAAATTAAGAGAACCCAAAAGAACTCAAACTGTGGGGATGCATAAATAATTGTTGAAAGTGGGCTCAAGAAATTTTCTTATAATGTGATAAAAATACTACTACACACATATTATATTACGTATTAACAACTTTTTTTTTAATACAGTATATACAGTTAATTTAACTTAAAAAAAAGTTAAATTATCATCATTCATTTATGTATACAAAATAGTTCATTATGTAACTAATTAAATAATAATACACAAAAAAAATCTAAAGACATCTAAAACAATAATCTTTCAATAATAATTAAATATAATTCAGTAAAACTTAAAAGGTTGATCCACTTTAACCAATAAGTATAACTTAAAAAATTATTCTTTCTCAAACTTGTTAATTCTGTAGAACCCTTAGATGGTAAGAGCCTTTCAAAGAACAATAAATAGGAGTTGACAAACTATTTATTTAAATTTATTTTTAACTAGAGATATAGTAAAACCTTTTTAAATGATAATATGACATTTAAAATTTTGATATTACTTTTATGATTGAATTATGAAGGACAGAATATTTATTCTGATTGTATTTATCAATATCAAAGCTTAAAAATATTGCTCCTTGTATCTCAGCAATAGTCCATTATTGATGAATATTGGCTAACAAATTAAAAAATAAAACTTTCACTAAAATAACTCTTTAAATATATTTTCTAACAGTTTCATTTTATAAAAAAAATTTTATAAAGATAATAAAGAAAAGTTAACTTAAAAAAAAAATTATCATAAAACAAATCATTAAGAATTTTTTAAACCAAAGTTTATGGAGGTAAATGAGGGTTCTCAGATTTTAAATCCTGCTAACTTGAAATTTTTCCAATATATATACAAACAAGCTTCAAATATATGCGATGAATTAAACTAAATAATTTTTACATAATTTGTATATAAAAATATCTATCACATTTAATACTGTGAAAAATGTATTTAAAAAAAAAACTATTAACAGTTTTCTAAAAAATTAATATGCAATTTAAAAAATTGTATGGAAATATAAATTCAAACTATAAAACCTGTAACTTCTTAAAAAATGTTTAAAAAGCCATCATTAATTTCCTTAAAGTGCAACATAAAACCAATACATAAGTAACAGTTCCACAGAATATTGTATGAGAATCACTGATATAAGTAAAATAATTTAATAAAGTCAATCAAAAATAAAGAAAGAAAAAATTATTTGTAATTATGCATAAATATATAATAAATTAATGCGTAACATCAACTGGAGGTAAATTCACAGGAGAAGTAGATGAAGTAATAGAATTGATAAAAAAAATACTATTGAACCACTTAATAGGACCAGCAGTATTAAAAACACTGACAGAATTAGTAGAAGTAGATATAGACTCTTGTTTGTCGATAAAATAATTCATTAACAAAGTCTTAGAATTTACTTTTTCAGTTTCCATGGCGACCATTAATACCTTCATCATATCCATCACACTTGATCTGTTGTTATTATTATTACTATTACTAACATTATCATCATCAAATCTAGATGATGAATCATATTTATCCATAAAATCATAATAAGAATCATTATTATCCGCAGATTTTACTGAATCATACAACAGTGATGGTGAATGAGATGATAGATGTATAAACAGATCATTAATCTCCAACAGATTATTCATAAAACAAGTTGAGTTATTGATATTTAAACTATGATCAGTCGGTATAATAGATGAAATAATAGGTTGTGTTTGTGTATGTAATTGTAAGATCGATGCAGGCAAAATTACTTGAGATGCTATCATTGCAGAGCCAACTAATGTCATAACACTGGCAGTATAACTAGTTAAACAAACAACTGATACCTAAAAAAAAAAAAAAAATTTAATACATTTCTAACTTTTCTTAAGATCTTAATATAAACATAATTTTTACTTTTTCAAAAAACACTGATTTTTTAAAATAAAATTTAGTAAAAAACACAAAGTGGCATTTAAGGAGGGAAAGCCATGGTTGACTTTTGATTATCTGGCAAATGAAAGAAGGCACCTGAAACTGAATTTAAAAATTTTGCAACTACACCTACAAAAAATTACAATAAAAGTAAATTTAAATTATTTATGCTGTATTATATTTTATTAAAACTCAACAAAAATAAATAATTATTTGTTTCCAGAAAAATTTAATTTTATATCCTGTTTTATGATACGCGCAATTTTCAAGTTCAACAATGTTGGTCAAATTATTCTTTAAACTACTAATTAACATATGAACTTCCATCTTTAACCCTAATTAAATTTCAGATCACTTTTGCAATCTTAAAAAGAAATCCAAGAAGGTATTTTTTAAATTGAAAGTAGTAGATTCATGGGAAAGTACATTTAATATGTTCTTTGCCTTTGTAAACTGCAGCCTACTCCAACAAAGATTAACAGTCTAAGTTAATAAACCAGCTTATTTATTGAACAATAAATATTTTGCTTTAAACAGATATTAAGACCATACTAGCTGATGAAAGTAATATATATTTTGTAATGCTGAGAACTAGAAAAGATAAATGTAATTTTTATATTAATAATTGTTAAGATTTATTTTAGTGCCATTTATTTTACTGCATTTATGGAGATATTACAACTATGGTTTAAACAAAATAACATTATTATTCTTTGATTAATTAGTTTCAGTGACAATATTATAATCAGTAAGAAAAATAAGCAGAATATTACATGTCTTTATAACAAGTATGATTATAACATTACTACACGTATTATATTATTTCTATAAATATTAAATTAAAAATTGTAACAGCTCAAATTTGAAAATTTTCTTGATAGCTATACTGTAATTTTTACACTAAAAATAAACTGCCTTTCATTAAATGAATGAAACACCAGTAATGTTACTTCTGCTTTAATGACAAAACAAAAAAAAGAAGAAATATTATAAGAAAAGTATTTAATTTTAGGCAACATACCAAATGGTAAAAAAACAATTACAGGTAAAGAAGAAAAAAGAAATTAAAGCTGATTTGGCTAACATGTACAATTCAGTCATTGTCAGTTTACATTGATTTTTCATTATGGAAAGATAACTTTAACTCAAAAGAAAAAATACAGCAGATTCAGAATGTCAGAAATTAGAAGACTGCAGAGAAACTGTTTTTATAAACTTGTTATATACCGCTTAAAATCTGTATGTAATAATGACCAATTATATAGATTTTAAGTTACTTGTCAGTTAATGTCACACTTAATTTATTTCTTTTAATAAGGACACTGATAAAAAAGTGGAACACTAAAAAGTTTGAAAGCTTATTATTCCTCCCAAGTACTACACACAATTTGTATATATAATGTTAATTAGATGAGATTAGAGTGAAGAAAGCATTATGGTGTGTTGATAATCTAAGTAAAAATTCCATGTACTGAACTTCATACCCATGTATGATATCAACATAACCTAACCAAACAAAACCAACACTCGCTAACCTCATCTAACTTGATAAATTTTTTTCAAATCAAGATTTTTAAGGTTTTATAAATTTGTAACAATAGTTTTTGGTAAAAAAAAAGGATGAAAAAATGAGAAATAGGTGGTGACCAGATGACCAACAAAATAAATTAGGTGGGATGCTAACCGACAAGTACTAATTTTAATTTTCATATTTGTAGAATGTAAAACAGAGTAATTTTTATACTTAATCTGTCTTAAAGCCAACAGCTTTTCTTTAAATGAACTGCAACTTACAATATAAGAAAAAAATGAACTTCAGTATTTCATAAAAATCAATTTTTTTTTTCTTCTACAAAGTAGTTATAAGACAATTCTTCAAAGTTAAAACTTTCTCTTTTAAGACATGTTCAAATTTTATCAAACTCCTAGAAAGAAATGAAGTGGAAATGTCTGAACCCATAGGAAAATTCATTTCTAGTGGCCACCTGAAGCAATCTAATTTTCAAGGAAGGTTTCAGATTTAGGAAAGAGGGAATCAAGGATAAGAAAAAGAGGGAAATGAAGAGATTAATCCTTCAAATAGCGTGTAGGGATTGATAAAAAAAGTAATTTATCATCTTGTACAGTTTCAAATATTACTTACTATTCTAATAATAAAAAATATAATAATTTTCTAACATACCACAACAAGAGTATGAGCTAATGACCAAGCATCAACCAAGTCTAACAAGGTAACCAGTTCAGTATATGAGAACCAACCTCTACGACGACCTTCTCTTCTAGCAACTTCACGTTCAATACCCTTTAATCCAGTCCAAAATGCAGTCTCATTAACAAAAACTTCCCAATTCTGAAAAAAGTATCAACTTTTATTCATAAAACTATTCATTTTTTTATATGTATTAGTGCAGCTTATGTTAGAATTATATCAGTAAAGAAACTTATCATTTATTTTTAATTATCTGTTTATTTTATTACATTATTAAGCATCAGCATGTTCTATTTTTACTTACCAATTCTTATTTTTTTTTAATTTATTTTTAAACAGATTTTTCATTTTAAAATAAATTTTTCATATTAGAGATTTGGGTGTACAATGACTCATGACGTCATTGAACTCAATTACTCATGAAGTCAGGACTCCATATTATTCATGCTGTGTAATGTATTAAATTTATGACTAATAATGATGATTGAGCTAACCAATTAAAAAAAAAGAAAGAAATAATTAGAACTACTACGGCTTTAGCAATGTTCTAAGAGATGCAAAAAAAATTAAAGAGATAAAAAAATTGAAAGCAGTGAAATATGGTTAATTTTTAATCTTTACTAGCTTATGAAAAAATATACAGCAAAACTTACTACCACATTAGATTTTAATAAATGTGCACTTCATTGTGTAGTTAACAAATTTTCCTTGGCAGAAAAGTGCATATCTCCTGTAAATAAACTGAAGATCGAACTGGAATGGGACAGAATTTTTAAGTGGGGATTAAGTATTTGATCAGTTTGGTAGGAAACAAAGAAACATTTGAGATCGGCTTAAAATAAACAGGTTTAAATTGAATCTAATCTATCAGTTTTAATAATTTAAATTCTTTGTCAAACTATAGGAATGAGAGTAAGGCAACTGTAAATACGAATGACAAAATTTATACACATAGCTCCCCAAATTAAAAGAATCCTTCAACCAGTAAATTAAGGTATCCTGTCAAATTAAAGGATTATTCTACTACAAGTCATATCAGAATTAACAATATCTCAAAAGATTCAAAATTTATCCTACACTCTAGTGGAGAGATAGGCTTCATTCAGGGCACATTAGCATCTGGAAATTAAATCAGGATTACAATGAGTTGAACTTTGAGTGACTGAATGAAAAGTTAATATAAAATCTCCCTTTTCAAAGTGTTGTTTTGGTTTTAGACAATGCCCCAATCATAATAAGGAACATTTGAAAGCTTAGAGTTTTAACTGTCTGAAGTAAGAAATGCAGGAGTGGTTAAGAAAGAAAAATATTTCTTTCAAAAACCATATTAAAATGAATTAATTTAATTATGAGGATAACACAAATAGAAAAAATACTGAAAGAAATAGGACATTCCCTCAACCACCTGGACCTGAATTTCACCAAAATTATGCGAGATGTGAAGGATTGGGTTGAGACTATAAAATTACGTTCAATATTGAAAAAAAAAAAAAAGTGAAAGGAAGAAGTTTTCTTTATCCAAGAAGTGAGCTAGAGAAAAAATTGAAGAGGAATACACGAAAGCTTTAGATCCATTGTGATGATATGAATTGATTTTGTTATTTCCATTTCAAAACACGTAAACAAAAATGTCTGTACATTCTTAATTACAAAACTGAATATGTATTTTCAGATTGTGATATATATCACTGCATTTAATTCACTTCTATTAGCTTACAAAATTAATAAACTATACAAAAAAACTATAGATCAACTGTTAATACTCCCAACTTATGAAATAAAAAATTTCTGAAATATTTAATTTTTAAATTCAATTTTGAAATGAAAGAATTTAATTTCTTTTATAAATCTTAATCTCCAAACACTACTATGAAATATATTTTTTACTTTATTCTTAATCCTATTTTTATTTATTTTGAGTAGTTAATTCTATTTCTACAGTTTTTTTTCTGTATTAAAATCATTTTTAACATGGTTTAAAAATATTTTTTTCTGCTATGTTTTGGTCTTTTTTTATTTTAAATAAAAGTAAAAATCTTTAAAGTATAATTGTTTTTTAGAAGACTTACATTAATTTTCTTGAAATTAAATTACTATACAAAGTTTTATCTTTTTACTGGCAATTTAATAAAATAAATTTATATCAAAACTGAAGAGAAGTGTTTTAAGATTGCTTTTTTTGGCTTCACAGTTTACAAGACTAGTTAACCCAATGTTTAATTTTTTAGGTAGTATTTTCAAAACATAAATAAGCCAATTACAGTTAAGATTCTTACAGCATTTCCTATTGGTGTTTTTCAGTATATTTTCTCAGTTTATGACTCCCAATTTTGCAGTAAAATTTTTCACTAAATGTAAGAGAAAAAAAAAACAGTTTCTGGATCTATAATCATAGCAACAGTTTTTTTTTTTTTTATATATGAGGTCTGTTCAGAAAATAACCGAACTTTATTTTTTTAATCTTTATTATTAGTTTTACAGATTATTGGTCCTTGTCCCCTTCAAAGTACTCCTATCACACTCTTTTTTCAGCGGTGTTTTCACTTTGCAAAGCAGTCCTAGGTAGCTGCATTTGAAATGGCCTTTAAGGTTAAGATGAATTTGCTTTAATGTCATCAATAGTCTGACATTTTACTTCCATCAATAATTTTTATTTTAGAAATAAGAAAAAAATTGCAAGAAGCCAGATCTGGCAAGTAGGGAGTTTGAGGGAAGACAGTCATCTGATTTTTGGCACAAAGCTGAGTGTCCAGGTGTATTGTCATAGTGAAGGAACTAGGAGTTGTCTTGCCACAAAATTGGTCTCTTTTTGCGGATTTTTTCATGTAAAAGTTGTAAAACACCTTAGTACGCACAGTTTACTGTTTCACCTTGAGGCAAGAATTCACAATTTCATTAAAATCGAAAAAAAAAAGAGCATCACTTTGACATTGGATTGAGACTGATGTGCTTTCTTAGGGCGTGGAGATCCTTTGCCAGTCCATTGTGAAGATTGAATTTTTGTTTCAATTTTGTAGCCATAAACCCAGCTTTCATCTCCCAGCACGATCCTTTGCATGCATGTGTTCTATCATAAATGACTTGTTCAAGAAGTTGCTGAAAAATGTTGACTATGTTCTTTCTGCTGTTCGGTTATCAAATAAGAAACAAACTCTGCTGTAACTCATGCATGTTCAATTTTTCAGTCAAAATGTCATCGTATGATACAATTGCTAACCTCTTTCAGATAAATTATTTGATCAATTTTTTTACGCTTTATTATGTATATGTAATTCACTTCACAATCTACAAAAAATTCATCAATTTTGCAAATTAATAAAAAAATGTAGTTGACAACACTTTAATTCTGAAATTTTTATTAAATTACTGTATAAATTATAATTAAGTTACTCATTGGGACTGGTAAAATGACAATTTTCCCCAACCACTGGATCATTCAGCATGGACCTGATAACAGTGTGTGTTTATTTGTCAGTTCACCTGATCTGACCCCACGTGATTCTTTCCTTTGGGGTTTAATAAAGGATCTTTCATATGTGCCTCTGCTACTTACTGATCTACCCAATTTGAGGGAGGATTGTCATTTTCATTATGTTAGAATGGTGGTAAAGGCTTGGGAGAAACTCTCTTATTAGTTGGATATGTGCCACATGAAAAAAGGTGCTCACATTGAACACTTGTATAGAAAATTGTAAGATTTACTCTTTCAGCTTATTTGCAATTCGTTATTGTAAGTCAAAGTTAAGAGATATTAAATAATTTTGATATGTTTTCACACACAAATATATTACAGAAAAGATATATAAAAAGCAGAGAATAAAGTACCATGATAGTTTTACAAAATTGCAGCAAGATAATAACAGAGATTATTAATAGTCTTCTCCTAGAATACAATTACATAAATAAAATGGTAGAAAAAATTAGATAGGATTTAAGGGGAATATTTAAAATTAAATGTTATGAATGTAATAAAATTTATATTGTTAAAACTAACCGATCTTTAAAAAAATATTTATGGAACATTATAATGCTTACAGAAACAGAAAGTATGTCCAATATGGCCTACCATTTGTTACAATGTAGACATAGTATTACTGATTATAAGAATAATTTAGAAATTTTTGGTAATTTATAATAACAATAAAAAAAATGAGCATACTTGAAAAATATTATACTTATAAATTTAAAGAAAAGAATGAAATGATTAACCAACAATCGTTTTTGAAGATGATGTTTTAATTAAAGACATAAAGGGTTGTAGCAGTTAGCAACAGTGTTTATGAACATAGTTGTGACATTTTAAATTTACATCATTCCAGTAGGCGGGATCCCCCACCATCAGTCGAAAGTCAATTATTGGTATTAGTTTTTTAGGTTTTTTCTTCTGTGTTTGGTGGTTAAGTTGTTGTTTTTTGAATTTAACTGGTATAATGGTCAGCATGTTGAATTATTTTACTAAAATTAATCTTTTTAAGATTCATATTATTCCTCTGTAATGTTAAATTAAATCTAAATTTTATTAAATAAACCACCTAGTGTAGAATATTGAGATAAGACACATATCTTACCTTAATTTTTCATGAAAGTGCTTTTGTGGAATCCCGCATCCTGTCATGATTGAAATAATTCTTGCATAAAAAAAATTTAAAAATATTTTAAAATTATTATACATTTTATTTCTATTTTTTTTACTTTTAAGTTTTTATTATGCAATAATTAAATTATTTCAATCATGACTAAGGATGTCGTATCCGTGAAAGTACTTTCATAAAAAATTAAGGTAACATATGTCTTACCTCAATATTCTGTACTGATTTATTTAATAGAATATATAAAATAAAAGAAACATTTAGCAGTACGTTGTGCTTCAGTCTTCAGTTCCCCAAGTGAATAAATAATTTATGAAATTACTTATTAAACTAATTTTTTTATCACAGGAAATTATGGCAAAGAAGAATGAGTGCTTAAGGTACATAATGATACAGATTTACTGCGATCCATGTTAGGTCTATGAATTTATCATCTTCACAGATTTAAAAACAATATAAATTGTTTGTAACAAAATTTTTAATCAATAATAAAAAAATAATTCCTTTTCCTAATAATAAAAAGAAAGATGCTTATATCATATATTTACTTTTCAAGTCTATTAATAACTTTTGTCATAAACTACAAGTATTTTGGGCACAAAATAATTATTACTTACAATAGCATTAAGGAAGTCTTTTTCATATCGATTTATTTCATGTACATCTATACCAGCAGAATGGGCCCATTCATCGTTAAACACTTCATCTTCTTCACCATCATCATGTAGAAATTTACTGGCAACCATCTAAAACAATAGAATAAATAAAAAATATAAAATAAATTATAAGTGACTTAAGTGAGAATCATTATCAAAGACAAAGAGAGACAAATGAGTAATTAAAGAGAAATAACCAATAATTACAGTATATTTAATTTGCTGGATTTTTCATTCCTGTGAGCCCTCTTGTGTGCAAATGATTTAACATAAAAAACTTAAATATACAAGGGTCTATCAAACATAAACTTGATTTTTATCTTCATGGCTAATACACAAAAATGAATGGTTTGGGGTGGATAGATAATAATGGTGGTGATGTGGGGAGGGAAGGACAGTCCAGCCACCTCAGCATTAGCATCTCTCTGAACCAGTAATATCATGTCAGAGCAAGAGATTCCATTATTGACTATGCACTGTATTATAGTGAATTTTCTCATGAATGAGGATGGAAAACCCTCTGAAATTTTGAATAGGCTGTAGGAGGAATTTGGGGATATGACACTATCACATATCCAAGTCTACAGCTGGGCCAGCAAACTTAAATGAGGGCATGAAGCTGAAGAAAATTAAGTTACGATAGACTTTCAGTTCAAATGTGATGGACGGCATTTGATTGATCTGTGACCTCATAAAAGACAATCGGCTTCTTACAGCTGATGAAATTGATTTGTAAGCAGGTATTAGTCATGGAAGTGTCCATTCCATTGTTACAAAGCACCTTTGGTTTCATAAAATCTGTTCAAGTGGATTCCAATTCTATTGACAAAAAATAAGAAACAGACCCAATAGGAAACTGCCAAATGCTTTTGAACTGATTTAAATAAAGGAAATATTTTTTGCATTGAAATGTCACATGTGATGAAACATGGGTTCATCACTATACTCCTGAGTTGAAATTGGAAAGTCTAGATTGGCATAAATGTGTATAATCTTCTCCTCAGAGGTGAAATGCATCTGTCAGCTGGAGAAGAGTCCTTACAATCAGCTTTTGGGACTATAAAGGCATTGCTCATGAATTTTCTCCACGAATGTCATACTGTGAATGCTACACAGTCCTGCTAGCTCTCTCTTGTAAAAAGTGAGATCTACCTACAGGAACAAAAGGCATCATCAGCCAAAAATATGATTCTCCTTCATAACAATACCAGGCCTTGGATAGCCATTAGCACTCTGGATAAAAAGAATCAAATTTACTGGGAGACTTTTTCTCGTACATTCTAGATTTATCCCTCAATGATTTTTTTGTTTGGGCCATAGAAAAAGGACTGGAAGGCCATCAATCCCAGAGCAATAATGAAGTACAGGAATTCATGCACAAAATTGGCTAATAATATGTTCTCAAACTTTTTATGAAGAAGGAAACCACAAACTCCCCACATCTTGGGGAAAATATAAAGAACTTCAAGGAGTCTACAAAGAAAAACAATTAATATGCTTTCTATTTTTATTCTGTACTATTAAAGTTTAAAATCAAAAGTCAGTTTATATTTGAGACATTTGCACAACAAAATATGCATTATTACTGTTAAACATCGTAATACTACTGCACAAAAATTTAAGGTTGTTCTCTTAGTTGTGGTTAATTAAAATAAATTAGTTCTGTAAGAAACACATCTTCTAACTTATCTGAAATAACATGTTACTAAATAGCTTGGATAACAATACATGCAGTTCAAGAGGGGGGGAAAAGCCTTTTGAAATAAAAGTCAACAAAATATTTTTGGATAAAAATTATTTAAATTTTATGATTTCTTAATTTTTCTTTAAAATACATTCTGAATAAGAATATGTAAAAATGTATTTTTATCACCCACAGAAAATTACAACAGAAGTTTAATCACTGTAGAGTAGAAGCCATCGGTCATTCCCCTGCACTGGTTCAGGCTTGAAACCTATCACAGACAGGGCATTCATCATATGATGAAAATTTGCATATCACATTTCTACTAGTTGGTTACCATTAGTGTAAGGACAACTGACCATAAAAATTGTATAAAATCCTTCTTGGCTAACCTTTAAAAACCACTGGGAAAATAGCCACAAAAATAAAATCTTAATGTTAATTTTTAAGTATAATAATAAAATGAATCTTACCATAGATACAACAAACAACTCAGAAGGAGACACTCTATCAATATAATCTGGGTTACAAGTTTTAAGTCGCTCAAGATAAAATAAAGCCAATATCAATGAACATGGTGAAACACATGCATTTCTAGATATTTCAGCAGTTTCTTCAACACATAACCTTTCCAAACTGTGTCCAGACTTGACATTAGTATATAACTCTGCAGCCAACTCTAAAATAAATAAATGAATAAAACTTAATCTTATAAAACTGGCTAAATTTTAATTAAAATGGTGGAAAACTAATTTGTATAAATTACTAGCAATTAAATTTTTCCAGACTTAAGAAATTATGTAATTTTGTACTTATTGCAAACAGCTAAAGTCTACATTTAAGACGCACCAGAAATTATTATAAAACTTACTTTCTGTTTCGTTTATATTAAGTGGACTGTAAACAAAACAAAGACCGAATTATCAATTATAATTTAATACATTTTGTGATAATATAATAAAACTGAATCCAACAAGCTTGGCGGCTCATGGTTGCATGTTCCACACTAACAATTAATGAATAAAACACATGTTTAATGAAATACAAACAAATTATGTTGAAAAGAAGAAATAACTAATGTTTAATATCACACAGTGCCAGACAGCAGCGCTGCCTGAACATACTGTCCACCAGAAATCGGTATGATTTCTTAAAATTATAAAACATAAAGTTGAATATTAAAAAAAAAAAAAAAAAAAAAAGACTAATTAATAAATTAAACGATAATAAAAAATATATTAGTCACTAGTAGGTAATGGTCATATCTTCAACACAGATCTTTTACAAGTCCCTGTTGGTGTTCAAATTATAGCTACTCAAACGAGGCTGTCTGGCTGGTCCAGGATGTATATCAACAATAATACCTAGTTTTCACTGCAGTGGTGATGTGTTATTCTCTTTTAATAAAACTAGAGTCCAGGTTGAAGAGATGAAACTCAGCTTTCCATTTGTAATGTTGTTGAAGTTGAGACACAGGTAATCTGAAGACCATCAGTGCCAGATGGTCTGAATACCTTGCTGAACTAAACTGCTATCTGCTGTTAAGCCTGTTTAAAGGTATGTCAGATACATTAAGATTTGGTAGAGAAGTAAGAGGAAACCCACCAGATTGGTCTAGTGGTGAATGCATCTTCCCAAATCAGCCGATTTGTAAATCAAGAGTTCCAGCGTTCAAGTCCTAGCAACAGCAGTTACTTTTATATAGATTTGAATACTTGGTGGATACCAGTGTTCTTTGGTGGTTGGGTTTCAATTAACCACACATCTCAGGAATGGTCGAACTGAGACTGTACAAGACTACACATTTACACTGATACACATATCATCCTCATTCATCCTATGAAGTAATACCTGAATGGTAATTCCCAGAGGCTAAAAAGGAGAAAAAAAGAAAGAGAAGTAAGAGAACACCAATTAGGAAGTGTCCTGGAGTTAGAGTTTGGGGATCAGAGGAATTAGAAGATAACATACAAAGGGAGCGAGAGTTAAGGCAAGCTTCTATTTGTGTCAATATAGTAATGAGCTCCTCAAAGATCAAAATAAATTTCCTATCACACATCTTAAATTATATTGCATTGGCTTTACCATGGTGTCCCATAAACCTCTGAAATGTGGTGAATTTGATGGAATCCCCTTTTCAGATTAAACATTTGCTATTTTTTAATAAAATCTCCTTCTGTTCTTGAGACAAATCTTCTTAATGCAGCTATAAATGCATCAGTTAACAAATAACTGACTAATTCTAAACATACTGCTTTGGTAGATAGGCAAACAAACAATGCAACATAACATTTTATCCTAATTTGTGGGTGCTGCCCACCTTGACCTTGACGTATTAATTGACTACATCCTGCATAGTCTATTCCGCAGTTAGTGAATGGCTTCTAAGTAATTTTGTGCAACATTTTGGCAGTTGTCACATTAATTTCTGACTGTTTTGTCTTGAATTGAAAACATGTCAGACATTTGTATAGAATTGATGTGATTATGTTTTTACCATTGATTATCCAATATTTCTCACTAAGTTGAGAATGGAGGAGTAATTGGGATCCTGCATGCAAAAGCCTAATATGTTCATTTTCAATTATTAACTTAGTTAAATTATATTTAGGCAGAAGAATGATAGGATACTCATTGTTAAACTTCAAATCAGATAACTGCAATCTTCCTCCCACTCTTAGACAACCATTTTCATCTATGAATGGATGCAATGAATATAGTTTGCTTACTTCAGATACAGATGAACTAGCGTGTAATTCTTTAATTTCAGTTTGAAAATTAATATTTGGGTCTGAATAATACAGCACATTAAAATAAATTACTTCTCTTCATTAGAAAAAAACATGCTTACAATTAATTTTATTTTGATTTAAAAATTTTTTAATAAATGTCAAACAGTAACACAATGCATTTATCACTTTTTGGCATTGAGGAAAAAATATCTGATAAATCTGTCAAGCTAGTATACATACTTAGTTAGTGATGTGGATTCATTATGGAGTTCATTTAAACAACCCAATGATTCAAAGTTAATTTCTTAAGCAGTTTTTTATTCCAATTTTCCAATTGTTGGCCTAACCAAGATGGACCTTTCCACCATAACTGATTATTTTGTAATTCAATTGCACTCACTCCTTCAGAAAGTATTTCAGAAGGATTTTCTTTAGAATAAACATGTCCCCATTTACAGTTTTCAGTAAGTTCTTGAATCTCTGACACTGTTGGCTACAAAAGTTTTCTCATTTTGTTGGTGAGGCTGCTATCCAAGAAAGTACAATTGTAGAATCTGTCCATAAATAATTACTACTTACATTTAAACAAAGCACAAGAAAACATATCTGAATAATTTTGATAATAAAAGTGCGCTGCGTAATTCTAATCTTGGTATGGAGATCTGTTTTGTTGGTGACACTCTTGATTTTGGGCAAAGATTGACTGAGATTTCCCTGATTATCAACAAAACGTAGGTATATACAAGCACCACAGCCATCCTTTGAGGCATCAGCGAATCTATGTAATTGTAAATCAACTATTTTTCCAATCCCTTTGATTAATCTTGGAACACGAATTTGCTTTATAAATGGGAGTTTTTCATAGAGATCAGACCAAATATGAAGGAGATTTTCTGAAAGTATGTCATCTCACTCTAATTTGCGTTTGAAAACGCAATATATCTTTCTGATAATCCCAGATTAAACCTAAAGTATAAATACCTTGATTAGGAAATTAAATATGTGATTAGTGTTTTTCAATTCAGCCACAGAATTTAGAAGCGTGGGCTCACACTTCAACACCATTTGCGTAAATCAAATTCATCTTGTTTAAAGATCAAAATTACTTCACCTTGTAATTATATGGCTTCATTTAAATTATTACAACCAGTTTGTAAGTCATCCATATAAAAATCTCTGGAGACTATTTCAGAAAAGTTTTTCTGAATTTTCATTAGCTAATTGAATTATTCATCTTGTGGCAGATGCAGTTCCGTACTTGACAGTGTCTGATTTCTTCACTGCTTGAACTTCACCACAAAATCTATTGCAAGTCATAGTCTTTCTGGTCAACATGGACTTATCAGTACATCTTCGCAACATCTGCAGTCATTGCAAAATATGTGTTTTAAAATGTAAAAAGATTGATATTAAGTCTTATTGGACAACAGGTTCTGTCATCAAGGTATCACTGAGTGATATTCCTTGGCAGATGCATTAAAGATTACTTGTGATTTTGTTGTAGTGCTATTTTCTTTAAACACTGTATGATGTGGTAGATAGTATGGATTATCGATATCGCTGCTAGATGCTAAATAATCCTTTAGTGTTGGTGGTGGAATCACCCGCACATGACCAAGTTGAAGATATTCATTCATAAAATTGTTGTAATCAGTTCTTAGAGTACTGGCTTTGTTCAGTTTTCTCTCTAATGCCAAGAATCTATCTTGGGAATTGTTAAGAGAGTTACCTAGAGGAATAGGTTCAGATTTCTTGGTAATTGCACAATATATCTTCTACCTTCATCTCTCTAAGTTTTCTAAAAAGTGTTGTTCACATAAGTTGTCTTCTTCAGTGTGAGTTTAAGTGGCAATCTCTTCTAAATCCTGAAACTTCTTCAATTGATTTTGAATATTCATTTCAGAATTGACTAACAATGTTATGCAAGGAGGTTTTTTCTGCTGTATTTGTGGACAGTAACCTTCCAGCAATTATCCAATCTAATTTAGTTTCTTGAGTAACTGAAAAATTTTCACCTTTCTTGATTTGACCTTTCTTAATTAAATGTAAGTATAATTCAGATCCAACTAACATAGTTATATTACTGGGTGTATTAAATTTACTATCCACCAGCGTCACAAACTTTGAAAATTTCCACGGATTTATATTTATATGTGCAGTGGTCATCAAATTTGTAGGACAAGGTAGAACAAAACATTAAACAGAAGTAGAATAATTCTCATAATTGGAGTACAATATATTACATCATAAATGGAGTACAAAATATAGTGTAAATATAAATATTTACACTATATTTTGTCAAATATAGTGTAAATATATGTAAATAGTGTAAATATAGTATAGTGTAAATATAAATATTTACACTATAT
Organism: Lycorma delicatula; assembly: GCF_047948215.1. Classification (NCBI taxonomy): domain Eukaryota; kingdom Metazoa; phylum Arthropoda; class Insecta; order Hemiptera; family Fulgoridae; genus Lycorma; species Lycorma delicatula. Next base: position 116,431,668 of record NC_134458.1, read on the forward strand.
TTTGTCACTGCAGAAACATTATTTATTTTGAAGATGGGTAAATCTTCTCGTAATTCTGGTCTTAAGCCGCCATGTTTTCAGTAATAAAATTGGCTTTAGAGCCGGCATCAAGTAATACATGGCAAGATTGCACTGTCTGAATCTTTAACACTTTTAAAAGGGTTAAAGTAAAATCTGAGTTATACTTTGAATTTTTAATCATTTTTCTTTTTGAATTTTTAATAATAATTGCTATTTGCATTTGTATTAAACTGAGGAGCGTCGTTTTCATAAATGCATTTATTTTCAATTTCATTTTTGCCCTTTGAATTACTTTCAGCATAGTTACGATTAGACTCAATAATTTCAAATTTATTCTTATCATGTAAAATTGAATAGTGTTTTTGCTTACAATATTTACAACAAGAATTATAACAATCCTTAACATTGTGATTGGCAATTAAAGCATAGCTTGTGTTTTTTGACAAATGATATTTTACCACCAGTAGGTAACTTAAGAAAATTTATACAATAGATGAGATTGTTTGCAATACGGACATTGCAAATTAGTTGTAATTGTATAAGCATGCACCAGATAAGAATTATTTTTATCCCACTTGAATTGATTAGTGTTTTACAGGAAGACTCCATCAAGTATTTCTGCAGTAGATTTTTTTGAGATATTGAGGCAGAGCTCTCTATCAATTGTCTCAGTTTTTCAACAAGAAAAACAATAAATTCATTGATAGATGGAAAAGAGTCAGCTGTCAAAGTTGATTCCCAAGATCGTATAGTTACTTGATCTAAGCATTGTGCAAATAACTGAATTAATGTAAATTCTGCAGAGTTTATCAATTTCTAATGCCTTTAAAGCACTTACTATTACTAGAAATCATGTCAATAAAATTAGCCAAACTGGTGGCAGATTCTTTGGGAATAATCTGTGTATCTAGTATTTCATGAGTATGTTTTAATGCTATGAGATGCTTGTTTGCATATCTAGCTTCAAGTAAGCTCCATGCAACCATATAATTGTTGGCTGTAAGCAACAGATTTTTAATTAACTGCCAAGCAGAATCTGTCAAGGATGATGCTAAATAATGAAATCTTTGAACTAATGTTAACTTTCATTGTTATGAACAACTGCACAGAAAAACTCACTAAAGGCTAACCAATTCTCAAAAGAATCATTAAAATTTGGTAGGTCAATTTGAAGAAGAGTGATCGATTGATCCTTTTTTGAACACACTACTATTTTTAAGTAAATTAGATGAATTGAGGGCAATGACCTTTCACTATTAGAAATTAATATATTTTTAATTTTCGCATGAAGATTATGAAATGTCTTCCATCTCTTCCCTGTCTACTTCTTCAATTTCAGCATTATATTCTAAAAATGTTTGGACCTCATTGTATTTATACCAGGTTGAGATTAAATGATCAAATTTGACTTGTAACAGTTCAATATCTTGATTTTCCATACTAAATGATTCCACAAACCTTTTTAATTGCATGATGGAAACATTAAACGTATCCCTTTGACAATTTTTTTTGTTTTATTTGGGCCTGAGGCACGTGTTAAACATTTGCTTTTACTAGCCCCTTCATCCGTATCAGACATTTTGTATAATTATATATATATATATATATAAATATTAAAAAAAAGTTAATTAAAATTAGATTATTTTTGAAAAGAACGTGTTTCAAAGAACAAAGCTGAAAGACATAACATGAGTGAAGGAAATATCTAGATTATAGTAATAGGCTTGGATTATGTAATTATAATCTGGGCATAGGATACAAAGTCAATAACTGGTAATTAAGGCAGTATAAGTAAGTATAAGTCGGTTTTGTTCTTATCACGAGCAAGTAGAATCACACACACATTTGACTGCTTCTGATGTCATGAAGCAGTGCTTTAAAAAATTATTTAATTTAAAATCTCTCTTAGGTCATTCCCTTAAACTGTCTCTAGAATCTTCTGCATAGTTGGAAGTTTCATTTCTTTCTTTTTGTTAATTAAAAACAGAATTTAAGTACAATGTTACATTATGCTCACTGTTATAAAATTTAGTTGATTTCACTACATATTAAATTCCAAATATACGGTGTGTAGTACCAAATTATGTTTCTGTTATATTAAGTGGACTGTAAACAAAATAAAGACTGATTCAAATTAACAATTATAATTTAATGAATTTTGTGATAATATAATATGATTGAATCCAACAAGCTTGGAGATTCGGCTGAATTGTATGGTTACGTGTTATGCACTAACAATTAATGAATAAAACACACATGTTTAATGAAATACAAATTATTTTGTAAAGAAAAATCAAATATCTAATATCACATGGTGCTAGACAGCAGCGCTGCCAGAACACTTTCAACCTACTCATTTTGTTACACTTGTGCTTTCCATCTCTGATTGGCATCATGGGTTGGCAATTATGCTTATTTTAGATGCAAAGCTAGGGAAGGCACTATGCAGAATATCAATTGTTGTTCCTTCCGTTAAGTGGTGTGATCGCTTTACTTTTATGTTTGTCCAGAAATTGTTATTTACTTGAGAGTTATGAAAAAAGCTTAACTAGTACTTGGAAATAACATAAGTTAAGATCGGGCTTTTAACTTTTTCATTAATTAAAAAAAAGTCTATAACGATTTGAACCAAGCCCATATCTTTATCAAACATCAATAGTAGCAGCTGATTGATAATGATGACATTAACCACTCACTCAACTCATTGGTTACATATCAGAACTTCAATATAATATTTTACTTCTTACTCATTTTTTTATTCAAGACTCGGTGGTCAGCATTACAACATACTGTCACTCTGTAAATTTTTAAAACATACTGATAAACACGATGTTGTTCATGAACCTTAAGAGATCGATTCAGGACATCAAAATAAATAAAAAAGTTCATATAAACAAACATCCTCTTGCTTCATTTTTCCTCTGTTCACTATTTTGTGCTTTTTAAATAAAAATTTAAATCTAAAAGAATAGGCGAGATATTTTAATGAAATTTGGTGTATATAATTCTAACATCTACAAAATAAATAAATTTTAAAATTTTACCTCGGAAAATTTGTTTGGTACATGAGTATATGAAGACTAAATTTAATTAAAACATCTCGACCCTTAAGATATATTTTTATTGAAAAAAGAATAAAATGATGGACAGATGGAAAATGAAGCAAGATATGGCATTTGTTCACCATCTTCCACGAAAATTGGTACATCATGTTTTTTGAAACTTTTTTTTTGAAGCACCAGTATATAATTTACTCTCTTCAGAACTGAGTTAATAATAGAAAATTAGTCAAAAGATTATGAATCATTAATAATTATTGTCCAATGAGTAATTTTAGCTATTATTCTGTTACATTTTTGTTGCGAGGTGGTGTTATTCTGTGTTACTATTTATTTGCAATTCCTTTCTAATCCTTTATCTTATAAAAATAATACAAAATAACACATGCTATGATTTATTTTTATAGTTTACAATAGTTTTTTATTAATTTTTTTTTAAATGGATCTGACAGCAACAATGATTTAATACTACTAACTGCTGATCTCCATGGCAGAGTGGTAGTATCACGGCCTTTCATCCAGAGATCCTGGGTTCAAATCCCAGTCAGGCATGGAATTTTTCGTATGCTACAAAATTCCATTTCCATAGCCCAATGTAAATAACACTGGTAGTTTGAGATGGAGTGATTAACAAAAAATACATTCTAACCTTGAAATGCACACATAATGCAAAAAAGAATAATTTTACAATATTTTCCAGGTAATTATAATTTTTTTTTCTTTAGTTTATTGCATATTAAAAAAAAAACAAAAGATTTAATGCTTTTTATAAAAATATCCTTATTGTTCTGGAACTGGAAAACTTTATTTAGAATAGTCTCCTAGCCTTCAAAGCAAAAAAAAAAAATCATTAAAAAATGTTATTTTCTGACATGTCTCAATCAACACCACAGCTTATTAGACTCAACCATATTTTTAAGTGGTCATTTTTGTACATTGTGTCTGCAGCATTCTCAGCTATTTTTTTAATGGTAAAAAAAATTATTAAAAAGAAGTCTAAGCTCTTATTCCTGATTGCACACAGAAATTCCTCATTATATGCTATTACTTTTCCAATTGTAGAAATTAAGCTATATTGCAATTCCTGGTCAATTGATCAGCTTGCTAACTGTAATTCATGCCAGCATTTACCAGGTTGACCAGCGAACCAAGCATTTATTTATTTGAAACATGTCACATTACACAATCTGTGTATAACAATAAATAAATCAATAAATCTAGATTAAAAATAGAAAATCTTACTATAAAAGAGACCATCCATAAATCAAACAAGCATAAAATTATAGTTTTCAGACCCTCCAACTACTGTAAGTAAGAATCTGTCGATTTTACAAGACTTCCTCCCCCAATAATTAAATATCACATAATATTTACTTGGGAGTGAATATTTGAATTCAATGTGAAAAGTTCTATTAGGATCAATTATTTCACCTCTTGTCCTCAGTGTTATTTTAATACACAATAAAAATATCCCATTAATTTTAAAATAACAACTATTTAGAACCATCAAATTAAAACACAAAGGAATTTTATTTTAAAATCTAAAATTAATCTTCATTACCACAAATGATAAATATTACCTGATACAGGAAGACTAAATCGTTCAGTTAATGGAATTTTTCCATAATAAAGCGTCTTTTTGATTCTTGATAAAAATTCATCATGATCACCCGTAGACTAAACAAAAATAAATTAAATTAACATAAAAAGGCACTATAATGTTGAATTCAATTTAGGGTACATGTACAACCTTAGAGGAACATGACTGGAATTTTTGGGTATTAAAAAAAACAGTTTAATTTTGGAATAAGATATATACAGAGTGAGCAAACATACCACATTATTTGGTTACTATAAATAAATTATATTGTACTGAATTGCATCTTTTGAGTCTTTTATTTAATATTATGTATACATTTTGTTCATCTCATTACCCTAGTTTTTTTAAAAATATTGGCCAATTTATTTCTAATAAATACTAACAATTACAATTAATTAAATAACAATTACATTAATTACTAAAATTTTGTTGATAATTCAGGTAAAAATTGATAGAAAATGTTAACAAGAGGTACATAAGGTAAAGGGGTCCATTCTTTTTCAACATAAAATTAATATATTATCTCTAACATATTAAGGCTCTCCATGTACATAACATATTAATGAAGGTTTCTTGGAACAACCAAAACTCTTATTAATTAAAAAGAAAAGTTTCTTAATATAATAGAACTTTTTAATTAATATGGGAAATGCAATTCACGAAGTTCATTCAAGTAAAAATTTATTTTCAGAATAGCATCATATAGTTTCTAGTAAGAAAAAAAATTGTTCTTATTGAACAGTATAATTTATATTACATACCAATCAACTATAAAATAAAAAAAAATGTGTATATTAATTGAGACTAGTCTAGCTGATAATCCTTAAAACACTTTATTATCAATAATTACAAACCACATAGTGTAATATTTATTATCAAATCACAACTGAAAAATAATTTACCAAATGACTATTTAACAATTACTAGAAATAATATTAAAATTCAACACTACAGGAATAAAATCAACATAAAGTTATGCCCACTAAATATCCATCATGCAAAAACATTAATGAATTCTTCAAAGAAAAAATGTAATTTGGATAAATGCTTAAATATTACTCATGAAAATGTGCTTCAAGATCATACAGGCACTATTATTTAACTCAACTGATGATTTTAGAAGCAACATATATTACTTTTTTTTTTAATTTTAATTAGTATACTAATTTTTATCAAATTTAATAATTTAGAAATTTAAGACTGTTCAAGAATGTAGATTTCATGAACATGACAAAAATCAATTGTGTAACCAGTGCTTTAATAATGATGTGGAGTTATAATTCAGTGTGGAATGTGGCTTAAATTAGAGCAAATGAATTTGAGGCAACAAAATTCAAAAGCTTGTAAAATATTATAAGTGTCTCGATTAAGTTGAAGACTAAAGGAAAATTGGTAGAGTTGTACTTTTAAGTTGTGTGTAATAATAAAACCTTTAAAATTGTTTTTTTTTTATAAATAAGTAAGCTACTTTCCAGACAGACCTTGAAAAAAAAAACAGATTGAAGTGAGGATATAGGAACTAAAGATTAAAATTGAAAGGAAATGTTTAGAGGAAAACAACCATCAAATCAGTTAAACAGATGATAAAAGGATAGGTAAACTTTGTCATTTAGTTGTTTATAGAAATATATATATTTACAATGATGACTAATAAAACAAACAAGCAAGCAAGCGAGAGCAAGTTTAACATGCCTGAAATATGTTGTAACATTTGCATCACTGATGTATAATATTGACACTGACATATAATATTAATGGGTAATTCCATGTCAAATCATCTAGATCATGTAAATTTTTCATCAAACTTTAGGTTTTAGGATACTCGTGTTACTCAACAGCTCAGAATCCAATCAGATCGGCTGTGCTGAATGGATTTCTTTATTAAAAAATTTATTCTTCAATAACTACTTAAGATTTTAATGTGAAATTGTATCTAATAAGCAAGACCGCACAAACTAGAAAAATACTGAATTACGCCCATGATATTTGTTAAAAAATTTTGAAAATTAAATTATTTTTAAAGACTACATTTTCTATTCTTCAACATAGTTTTATCAAATTCTGAGACTGGGGTTACATCTTGACTCTTATTTTCAGGTAATTGTCATGGAATGACTTTGTTTTGTTCTTCATGATACTGCTCAGATAATATGAATAAATGGTACATGAAAAAACTGTATGTTTCGGGTAAGTGAAGTGTTATGAGTAAATATTAGTTAAATATTACTTTTGCATATTGTGGATGTGGTGAGATCACGGAATTAAATGAGAAATTAAAAAAAAAAAATTATAATGGATTGTAATTAAATTTTTTTATAAGTGTATGGAATATATACAGTTGACAGTAGAAACTTTACATATTTAACAGGTTGACTGCCACACTGAAAAATGCAACATTTCCAAAGTTGCTATACTTATTTTGCTAAACATATTCATTAGTGCTGTTATTTTTTTTTTCAATTTCAATAAAAGTTTTGTTACCTTATTACTAATGTTTGATACCAATTTTACTTTGCAACATCACTTTTTGAAATATTCAAAAATAAACAATCAATTTGCATCTCACAGTGACCGTGGATAAACTATGAAAGTGTTTGCATATTTCTCCACTCATATTTTACTAGAAACTTTTCTAGTAAATTATACTGAAATGTACTTTCTTGGTCTCACATACCCATAAACAGACATCAATTTGCATCTCACAGCAACCATGGAAAATGAGACACCAATTGATGTCTCAGAATGTTTAACACATTTTAATTGAATTTTACCTTTTACTTACTAACAATTGATTGTACTTATTTTTAATTCTACAATTCCAGAATTGTTTGAATACTATTTTTATTAATTGCTATACTTTTTTTTTTTTAACATAAATTATTAGAAGTCACTCTCTTCTAGTATAAAATAAAATTTATTGATAATTATACTTTGAATTAAGATTTTTAAAGTATAATTTGAATTTAATATTTTTAAGAGTACTTATTATTAAAATCTAACTAAACTTTGTCAGTAAACAACTAAAATTAATTCACATTTTATTATAACACTTTTCAATTATGTTTATTTTGCTTTTATTTGGTGATTTTCAAAAAAAAATTCTTTAATTTCAAATTTAAAGAAAAACTTCTGTGCTACATACAACAAAAAAATATACAGAATCTTTTCTTTAAAATATAATGTAATTTGATAAATAAAAAATAAAAAATAAACAATAATATTGCATTTTAGGCGTAACATTACACTGAGACATCCATAGAAGTATTGGATTGCGAAACTGAGACATCAAATGATGTTTCATAGCACTAATGGATAACTGGCTGACACGTCATTTGATGTCTCATGGCAGTCAACCTGTTAATAAATAAAAGCTGTGAAATCAATAAACTTTAACAATATTAAACTTACGAATCCACTAAATTTGAAATAACTAAATTAAATGAACTATAATTAAATAAAATATATTAACTAATATAAAGGAAATTTTATAACATTTTAAAATGGATGTAATGAAAAGTGCTATCTGAAATGTCACTGACCAACAATGGGCGTAACTCTGAAAACCCTACTGGAAGCACATTTCCATAAAATTAGAAAATCAATTTAGACTTATTTACTTTTTAGTCTCATAACATTGTCACAATTAGCTCTAACTGTGTTTTCTTTTGTAAAAGATGAAATGAATCTATTCCATAATTGGAAAATATAAATTACGCTGCTGTTCTCATGCTCCTTGCTGCATAAGAAATAAGAAAGCTTACACCTTTTTAGTTATTACCATAAAATGTGTTGTTTACGTGCAGGAAGCCTAGACAGGGTTTTTTCACAATCTTATGAGCACACAAATTAAAAATTTGAAACTGAATCCTGGTTTTAATATTATGACCTAAACATGTATGTAGCTTTATGTTAAAATTTAGTAATGGATTAATGATTACAAAATAAATTTTTGCTTTTTCTGGAAATTGAAACTAAGCCCATTCCAATCAGCAGCCAGCATATGATTGGTAAGTAAAATAGTTGAATGACAAATTTGAAAAAAATTGTCACTATAAATTACCTACAGTCTACTTTATACAACATATACATGGGCGCAATTTAAAAAAAAATAAATACAAAACTCTTAATTTACCAAGAGAATCAAATCACGATTTACTATATTCAGAGTGATTTTTTAGGGAAATATTTGCCCGAATTAATTGTTCCATAATAAATTAACAATATGGGATGCAGTAAAATAAATTCATAGCATACATTACACGTTGTAATCGATAGCATGAAACAACGTGTATGAGAATAAATTTCACATTAAACATTATAATCATAGTAGGTAAATATATGTAGGTTATAAACCACCAACATGCCTGCATACGAATTAACTTGTAATTGTTTATCAGTCAATTCTCATAATACTTCAAATTAAAAAAAAAACATTGATACAGACACAGTTATTACTTGTGATAGACAACTTTGATCACTAAAATGAGAAAATTAAGGAAACTAAGAATGAAACAGCATGGTGTCATATCAGAATGGTGTTGCATCAAGACCGATAAATAAGTCAACAATACGTAAGACTGATGAAAGCAATACAAATAAGTAGAAACGTAATTCTTCCTTAAAAAATAATCTTTTTAAAATTAAGTAATAAATTAATTATTAATAAATCTCCTCAAATAAAACGTTGAACTCATACTAACCTTTAATTTAACTTTATTAGGAATTCGACGACGTCGTTTCTGGGTCGATGACAAAACGGACATTGTTATTTAATTTGGTCTTCCAATTACGCTGAATTCATTAATAGAATAAACGAGTCAATTTTAAAAACCAAAAACAGGATAAATGTTATTAAACAACACTGTCGCCTTGCCAACTCGCACAAGCGCCTTAATAGCTGATTTTCGTATAATGTTCTTACGAAGCAATACATAAACTCTAGCGGGAGCCTTCTCAGCGCTACGTAATGTAGAGGGGGTTATTGAATTTATGGGAGGTAGCTCCCATTCGCAAAATGTTCCTTGTGTCCGATACTTATTTTGAAAATATTGTCTCGAGCGCATGCACTTTATTATTTTCCTAATGTGTACGTTGCAATCCGTTGAACTAATGTCTTATTTAATATGAGGCCTGAAGTAAATAAAACAGATGCCAAGCGAAATGAACCGGGTGTACACAAAAACACACGACAGCTACTGCGCGCCTGATTTAATTTCTATCGTAACAATAATATAGAAATAGTTGCTTGTTGCTCGGTATATTCTAAAAAATTAAAGTCTATTAAATCAAGAAAAATTTATAAATTGCTAAATATAGTAAAGTTATCTTCCATGGTAATTTTATTTTACCGTTATAACAGTAACTGTCAGTAGTGGCTATACAAAATATTCGTAATGATGGTTTAATGAAATGATAAATAGAAAACATAAATAATAAAATATAAATAGATTTTTAAATAATTTAAGTGCATTACACAAACCATGAAATAAATTTAAAAAAATATTTTATGATTTATTACCATTTTTTGTTGTTTTTTTCTTAATTTCTTACAGTGAATCAATCGATAAATAATCATATCCACTCAACACCTCATCTTCATCTTCACTAACATTAGATTGTGAGGAGTCATTTTCTAAATTAATAATGAATTTAAACACCTCAATATCAACAAAATAATACATCTTTCACATTTTTTCTTCTTGCAGTACATGTTTAATACAGTTCCACCACTCATCAGCTGTTACCTCAGCAGTACTGTTTTCAAGTAAAACTTTTACATCTACTATTTATAAGTTGTTATTCCGAGCTACAAACACTATGATTACTTGACTTCACACTAGTTCTACTGGATTCAGATTGCAGTGGTATGGTGGAAGCTAATACTGTATGTCAATTACTTCAGCCATACCATCGATTACATATTTGTTAAATTTTTGCTTATTTTTTTAACTACTTCTAGGAGTTCAACCTTTAAAAATGTAGAATCAAATGGGATTTGTTTTTTCCTCAGCCACGATACTATATATGCTTTCGGTCATGATGTATTCAGAATTTTTTTTAAATTTTCTCTATGGTCTGGTGCATTATCCATGACAATATTCAGCAGAATTAATTTCATACTCATATTAACCAGTTTAATAAAAAATTACCATTCATATCTTTGTAGTAATCATCCATTTTCCTGGATTTGAAAACTAATAATGCAAATAAGAAATAAATTTCAGTATGATACTTATTTAAACCAAATTAATGACAAAAATAACCTCACTCAAAGTGACTTCTATCATGAGCAGTTAACAATGCCACAGTTAAAATAACAATGAAGTTTCACAAGAACAAGGAATTGTTTTTAAAATAGTATTGGAAATATAATTTAACTGTGTCATTAAAACTACAAATAGCAATGAAGTATTGCTGTTGCTTATGTAACATCACACATGATATGTACCGAATTACAATTCAAATACTTGCACTAACATGTGAAATGCTTATTTACTCAAGGTTTCAAGTAGCAAATAATATGAATATTATAAAATTAGGAAACTGAAATTAGTATAAATTTTTCAATAATAGTGCTTTATTTACATTGCTGTAGACCTAACATATTTATAATTACATAATAACAACTAATAATGTGATAATCTGAGATTAATAACAGGTGTAAATAATGATTAACGCTCCTATCACGAGGTAGCTATTTTTAAAAGCAATGTTTCATTTTTATCCATCCAATGGATTGCATCAACTGGTTGAAGCTTGAATACCTGGTTGTCATACCTGTATGTGTGTTGTGTATTTACTTGCATCGCAAACATGCAGATTGTTTACTTCAGGCCTCAACATAAAGTAGACAGAAGATAGTGAATAATTAGCAATCCCCACCCACGGCCCACTGAGATAAGGATGATATGTACGTCATATAGTCTTGTTAGACTCAGGCCGACATTCCTAAGACATGTAGTTAATTGAAGCCCACCAACCACCAAAGTACATCTGTATCCACTGTCGTAGTATTCAAATTCATATAAAAACAACTTACTTTTATGAGGATTTGAACCTCAGAACCTTCAACTGAATATCAGCTGTAAAACAACTGATTTGTGATGGCAAGTTAACCACTAGACCAGCCTGGTGAGCTGCAATTTATATTTTGTAAGATTTTTCCATAGTGTAGTTTGTTTACTGTCTGTGGTAATGAAAAGTACATTAAGCAATATTTATTTACTACAGAATTACTCATTTTAGAAGAATAATAATATTTAAATCAGTTTTGCTACTTATTTTTTAATATCAAGCAGTGATTTGAGTCATTGTTGGAACTGACAAATTTGTGGCTAATAATGTTGTAGACTGGACATAATTTGTTGTGCATCACAAAATTACTAGCTAGGATAAACCCATAGATGAGAAACATGTGTACTTTGGTTTCTGTAATTTAATTGACATTGGTATCTGAATAATGGTTATATGTACATCAGTTCAGATTATTTTAAAAACTTTAACTGAAGCTTAGTTAATTTCTTGTCTGTATCCTGTTGAGGAGGCAAAAAAAAAGTATATATATATATATATATACATATACATTTTATTTTGTTTTTTGTAAAGTCAATACTTATAAGACCCATATTCTTCTCTACCAATATATTATTGTATTTTTTATAATCAAATACCAACTTGAAAAACCCAAGTACAGAATTTCAAAGTAAATGAAATGACACTTACCTATTTTTTTATTCCAAAAGCACTATCGCAGGATCCTGCTATCAGTTGTATATAAAATATATTTATATAAAATTACATAAAAATTTTTAAATTAAAATTAAAAGATTAAAATTACAATCATATATTCAAAAACATATGAAGTCAATTAAATAAAATAACTACATATACATAAATATGATGTCATAATTAAAAAATGTAAAATTAAAATTAAATTTAAAAATAAAATAAATACAAAGTTTATACTATGTAACCTGGCCAGCCAATGTTACATTACTGAGTGGATTTGGACAGAATATGAAGATGACACTCTTGTAAAAGGGGCAACAGATGACAGCATGTTTTTAGATAAAAATAGATATAATCATAATGTATATAAATAATTTTATTCAAATCCACTCAGTAATGTAACATTGATTGACCAGTTTACATAATAAAAATTTTCTATTTATTTTATTTTTAAATTTAATTTTAATTTACATTTTTCAATTATGACATCATATTTATATATATGTAGTTATTTTATTTAATTGACTTCATATGTTTTTGTATATATGATTGTAATTTTAATCGTTTAATTTTAATTTAAAAATTTTTATGTTTGATATGTAATTTTATATAAATATATCTTATATACAACTGATGATGCGGGATCCCATGAAAGTGCTTTTGGAATAAAAATAATAAGGTAAGTGTCATTTCGTTTACTTTGTAATTCTGTACTTGGGTTATTCAAGTTGGTTTTTGATTATAAAAATACAATAAATACTGTATACTGCATATAAAGCTTCTTCCATAGTGATGTACTGTTCCTCTTTCCTTCCTAAGGATTAATAGATTTTTCTTAGCAAAACTACTCACTAAATTGCTATTATCTAGATGGTTGATGATGATACTAATTAAAATTCAAACTGATTTAACGACAAACTGAACCAAATTTTATAATAAAGCATTTTTAAAAAATTATTTAAAAATGTTTTTAGATGTTTTAGCGACCATTCTCTGAAACTGGTGCTGCTGTTTTCATAATGATGTCAGCTGATCTTACAGCTGGCGGATTCTTTAAAATTAGGCAGACACTTATTAATAATGTTTTGTAATATAAACTGTCTCGTCATTTAGTATATAGTTGTTGTGTGTTTATATTTGTGTATCATTTAATGGTTAAGTATAACTATCTTTACTTGTTTGTTGTAAGTTAAATGTGTAAGTTGGCATAAAATCTACTAGCATTCAGCAAACATTTGGTACGGTACTAGGCCAACTGAAAATATTGTCAGTTTAGTATAGATGATATTTGTAACCAAAAATATATATGACGCTATTTAATTAAAACTAGTTTAGTATCCTGATTAATATTATTATTTTAAAGTACTTTAAATAATTATTTTTTCTACTCAATTTATTGCTGTAGCTTGTTAATCTCAAAGTCACTATCGATTGTAGATTCTAGAGACCTCATGTCTGATTCTGAATTCTTATTTATTACAAAATTGTCGATCTGGACATCCTATAAATGTTCATCTTCAATGTATTTTTTTTTCAATGTTGACAACATGCTCGCAGACATTGCTCCCACTCAGCTTCAGACGATTTATGAAATTCCTCTTCAGCCAACTTAAGAACATTCGACATGTTAAAAGTTGTATTTCTTTTAGCTATTTGCCCTTTCATTGACTCTAAATCATTTTAATGGCATTTAAGTCAGGGTATTAAGGTGAGAATCGTGGAACTGCGTGACCATAATTTTAGAAAATGTCATCTATTAAAAATTTCTTTCGATTTTTTTTTGTGTAATTTTATATCATATAAATCAGTCTTCGTCACAGGAGGAGACCAGTTAATTTGTTATTCGGCTAACCATTTTATCATATTGATTTTTAAAGAGTTAGAATTTGGCTGCTTTTGTAGCAGAACATTGTGATATGATGCGTTATCAAGTACAATGACTGACCGAGACGGCAAGTTGGGAATACACTTCAAATGTAACCATTTCGTGTACTTTTTGGAATCCATCGATTTGTGATAATCTCTGTTCTTATTTGACTCACAAATATAAAGCATTGTTAATGAATCCTTTATTAGAGCTGACATGAACAATTATTAAGCCCTTGGATACTGATGTTTTCAGTCCCTCATGAAGGTTTGTTATGTCTACCCACAATTTTGGTATTGCATGACTACTGTGAGTGTAGGTTTCATCTGTGTATACAATCGGTTTTCCTTCTTTGCAGAACAGGGAAATTTGTTGTAGAAATTTGATTCTTTGCATTTTAATGTAATGCTGTTCTATCAGTATTTTCTGGTTATCTTCTGTTCTATTCCATTTAAAATCCATTTTACATTATATTCTTAAAGATCTTTCACTCCCTTTGAAATTAATTTTACTTACGCAGGCTTTTTGCATAATTCTCTTCACAGTAAGAATGTTTTTGGCTACATAAAATTTATTTATTAAATGCTTCAAAGCATCCTGTCAAATGAATCTAAATTGCACACAGCACTAGGGAAACTTATAAGTTTTCTTGGTGAAATGAACACAGATATCTTCTAAGTTTCATTTGATTTCCCTTCTGCTATAATTCTTTGGACCATTCGTTTTGATATGTTTGTCACTTGAACAACTGTATCCAGTACTTCAGTTTTCCTTACTATTATGATTTCGGCATTGTTTTGTAAAAAGAAATTGTAAACATTGAATACAATTTCCCTCACCTGACTATGAACTACTGCACCTTTTCCTCCAACTTGGGCATTTTAAAAGAAAATACCTGTATTGAAATATTAAAAATTTACATGACTGAATTTATGACAAAGCCATAAATGAAAACAACACAACAAATAGTAAAAACAAATCATTAACAGCCATTCACTTCATTAAGTAAAATATACACCGCAATAAATGTTTCTATAATAACCACTTCTACAAGCAATATGTGACATGATTCTTCACAGTACAATGATTAGAGTAGATTAAAAATAAGTAAATGAAATTCTTAGTGTTGCATGTTGTGTTTACAACAATTCATTAATAGCACATTAGTCATGTATGATTCATGAATGATTTTATTATTGATTGTTATGCAACAGCAAGTAGGCCTAAATCACAACATCAATATATAATTTAGAATAAAACTCAACAATTACATACACTACAGCAAATTTATGAAACCTGTTTTTTTATATATTAAGCTTACCATACCACAAAAGACATGTAGAAAATGACAATGTTTTTAGTTTGCTTGTAACAGAGGCCAGTGGATGCAAAATGCTAGTACATAGGCTTTCAGTCCCTGTGCCAACATATGTACCAGCGAGTCTAGGAAAGATGTGGTCCTTTTTATTATATGTGTAGAATATCAAGGTTATTGTCAATGTTGGTGGATTTGTAATCTTGTGTCTATGAGATGGTTGCAAATGTTGACTGTTGGTTATTTTGGAAGTTATTTAAGTTTCATGGTAACCTTGTTTAAAATGCATTCAGAGATGTAGTTTGAGAAATGTAGAACATTGTGCAAGCAGAACAGTTTAGTTTATACATTCCAGGTACATTGTGTTCAGCCCACCGGGTTGGTCTAGTGGTGAATGCGTCTTCCCAAATCAGCTGATTTGGAAGTCGAGAGTTCCAGCGTTCAAGTCCTAGTAAAGCCAGCTAATTTTACACGGACTTGAATACTAGATCGTGGATACCGGTGTTCTTTGGTGGTTGGGTTTCAATTAACCACCCATCTCAGGTATGGTCGAACTGAGACTGTACAAGACTACACTTCATTTACATCATACATATTTTCCTCATTCATCCTCTGAAGTATTATCTGAAAGGTAATTACCAGAGGCTAAACAGCAAAAAGAAAGAAAGGTACATTGCATTTGTTTGGTGATTGTGTCCTGAGTTTAATGATTCTTTTATTTGTTCTGAAGGCTATGCTGAATGGAGATTTTAAAACTTTTCTCTGACTCTTTGTTCATGCATGGTAATGTGATTTATTTTTATTTCGCTCTTTGTTTTTATTATTATTTATTTTGTGTAAGAGTGTGTCAGTGGGTATGCTGTTATATCCATTTTTGAGTGCTGGACATTTTAGAGACTTTATTCTATGTGGTCTTCAGGTGACGGGGTTGTTGAGTTGTCTGTGGATCATTTGTCTGAAATCATTTAGTTTATGCAAGGTTGAGTGGTTTAAGGTATTGTGAATGGAAGTTTCTGTCATTGCTCATTTTCTATATACTTTGAAAGTATGTTTTTTGTCATGATGAGGTAAAGAAATTTCTAGGCCTTTTAGTACTAAGGCAACAGAAAACAGAGTGAACAACAGGTATAAACAAAGAACAGAAATTTAATTTTAAAGGCAACTATGAATATAATAAATAAATAAATTTTCTTGACACAGAAATGTAATAGGATATTACACATTTCTGTTGATCAAAACACCTGGATTACTCACTTAGCTTCAGCATGAATATACATAAGTACCTTATAGAACATTCAACCAATCTGTTAAATTAATTATTAATAAAACTTGATATTCTGGAAAAACTTTATGATATAATTACAAATAGATTATACTGACATATCGAGAAAAAAATTTGTAACTACAAATGTATCTCAACAAACAGAATTAGGCTTTTAGAATACTTAAAAAAATATTTTAAATGTTATTATCTGGTTGTGAAAGAATGATAATGTATATGACTGCTAAAACCCAATTATTTTATGTGTAAACCCAATTTCTAGGTTAGGGTTTAATTTAGCTAGCTATAAAATTTTTACTTGCTTATAATTTAAAATTCCCCTTTCACACTGTAGACTGTCTCTTTGTATTTTTTTTTTTGTAGATAATTTCTCTTTGTTACTACTTTTATGGGAGTAATACCCATAACTTATAACTCATAAATTATTGTTGGGAGCTGTTAAGTGATGAAATTCTTTTACTAAAAATATATTGTAATACAAATACTTCAAAATCTGTTTGAATTACATATAGATTATATTAAATCTACATGTAATACAAACAAAGTCTATATTAAGACTTTCAAATATTTTATTCAGAAAGATGAATAACAAATATAATAGTGGATCCTGAGAAAGATAGTAAACACATGATTCTTACAGATGTCCTTTCAAGAGGATGGTGCAGGAGAGTATATCCTATTACAACTTATGATTCTACTAGCTGTTATATTTTTACTAGTAGCTGTTTCATCTCAAAGGGAAGATACATAAAATACATACAATTGAAGGATGTGATGCAATAATAAATGCCAGCAACTGATGCCTTGTTTGTATAATAAATTGGTTCTAGTGTATTACAAAGTTAAAGAATGCAGAATGCAGTTTTGTTGCATACTGATGCATTTATTAGTAGCAATTACCATGCATTAGTAGTAATTACCATAATGAACCCACATAAAAAAAAAATACTTATATATTTTTGTTATGACAAAATATTTTTAAAAAAAATCTCAAGTTATACTTTATGAAATAAATTGTACTTACTACCTATTTGAAAGTAGAAATTAATTTACATGATAATAAAGTATAATTTAAAAGTACACATTAATGTTTATGACAAAGTAATGTCAAAATAAACAAAAACGTCTAATTAATTAAACTCATTCAATTAATGAATCAAGATACATTAATAATATATAATTTCTCAATTAATCAAACTATTAAGTAAATTCCTCAGTCCAGTTCTATGACATACTGGGCATATGGTGATTTTAAAATTAAGTAAAATTGCATTCATGAATATTCTGTAGCCGTTTATAGTTTAGGGAGTTTCAAATTAGAAATCAAATGATTTGTTTTTTCTTTTATAGGAGCATAAACATTTTACTAACTCTATTGATTTGTATACAAATAATTATAATTATACAAATAATTCAGCAAAGACTGATTGCAATTTGGGGTTTTATTGTAGTTGGGATATTTTAAAAATCTTATTTACTTTCTTTTCATTTCCCAACAAGCTATTGCACAGATTTACATTTAAATTGATACACTAATAAAATTTAACATTAGCATGATGCAGGCGATTGTAATAATTTTATAGGAATAGTTTTTTCAGCTCACTAATATATTATCTCATATATACATTAATTTCATAGAGTTACCAAAATGTTATTTGGTTTTTTAACATCATTAATAAATGCAGTATTTTATGTATACTACTAAGGAAGGAGTCAGCTGATCTATAGGTAAGAAAACATAATTAATATTGAAATATATATTAATAAATTTATTTTGTTGGTAAAATGTAAACAGAAATATTATAATCAAAATAAACAGATGTTATCTAATAGTTAACAATCAAAATTCACTGTAAAAGAAAGTGAAGTTGAAAATAAAAAAAGAAGTTTATTCAAAATTTATAAGTGATCACATTAATTATCATCATGCTATATTAATATTATAAAATATCCACTGTCCAAATGTTCATAAAATTAAATTTAAATTTTAAATAAATAATAATATTTATAAATACTGTACGGAGTGTGTAATGGGTTTATGTTTTGATAATATAACATGAAAAAAACTAATTTTCAGCTAAATTTAAAAAAAATCCAGGTATGTAAGTCAAATGCATGTTCTATTCACTGTAATTTATCTACTCAAACTGTTTTTTTTATTATTTCATGAATGATTAGTGATTTATGTCTATGCTGATGTGGACAGAATTTGTTAAGTTCAAGTGTGATTAATTATGAAACAGCATGGCAGATGGATAAAGAGAGGTGGTGAATTATAAAAATTAAATTAATCAATATAACAAAAAGTTATAACACATTTTAGATTGTTTATTAAACAGGTCCTTATCTGCTGATAACTCTACTGAATTCTATACAATCAGACATCTGGCGTAGCTTAATGGATACCCTGCCACAAACACTTTATGCTAAATATCACTTAAAATACAGAGGAAAATTACACACGCATAAAAACAATAGATTATTCATATTTCTAATCTACACAACTAACATTTGATAAAAAAAAAACTGCCAACAATTTCAGAAGAGATGCTTCTGGTATTACTTTTAACTAGAAACAAAATGCACCAGATCATACACCAAACTAATCAAATACCAACGGACTCATACATCACCTCACATATAGACAAATTTAACTTCTGTGACTTCACATAATACAGAATCTGACAGATTGAATGCACATTCACACATTGACATACGTATAAGCACTAAACACAACATAATCAATTTTCTGTCTTTTAATTTATATAAATAAGACATTCCATATACAAATATATTAACTACAACTTTTAATTGTTAGATGCAGCCAGTAAGTTAATATCTCAACACATTTGAAAAATTTCAAATTGATTAACACATTAAACATGACAAAACAATGTAATAAAAAAAAAAACTCAAATTAAATATATTGCTTGACTACATAGTATGGACATTCTCTAACGATTTTAAGGTGGGAAACAACTTCAATAACAGTGCTGCCAGTAACTAAGTTACTTAGATATTAGATATCTAATAACTAAATGAACTGCATTATTAGTCCAAAAAAGTTCTGATAAAAATTTCAAAAGTTAAAAATCCATCATTAATCACTGGTAATATTTTAAAATTAATACGCAATTTTGTAATTTCTTAAAAAAAAAAATAAATAAAAATAGAACACTGATATTCCTTCTAAATCTTTCAATATAAATACAATTATTATCGTAATCCTACTTAATTTTTTATATATGTATTATAATAAGTATATTATATATGTATATATAATATATAATATGTAATATATAAAATATGTATGTATTTACAAGAAATTTATAATTAGGTATAAATCTTGTATTGATTTCATTTAATTATAAGATTATAAACAGAAGAATTTCAGGTTTATAATATAAGGTAATAATTCCTGTGAGAAAAGTCTCACTTCAGTGACAACAAAACAACTCTAAAATTTGGTTAATTAATATTCTGAAATTTTGTGCACAAATAATTGAATTATAATTTTTGATTATAACTTATTTTACATAGATGATGGTTTACAACTAAGTAAAGATATAATTATCTTGTAAATAAATAAAATACGGTGATTTTAAATCTTTTTATATTTTTAAATAAACAAACTTTTAAATTATGTAGATCACATCAATATAAGATAAATTATAAATATAAAAATAAATTAAGATAAAAAGTATGACTAAAGTCCACATTAATTATATAAATTATAAACACATAAAGCAATTTAAATACACTAAATTAAAAAAAAAATACTCCTAACTGTTTTATTCTTGTATAGTAATTATTTATAAAAATAAAAACTGGAATCTAAAGAATTAAAAGTAAGAAGTTCTCAATTACAGGTTCATATAAAAGAATTTTCTATCATCATTTTTAAGAGAAATTTATCATGTTCTCCATTCAAAAACGGTTTATATTTTACACAAATTCCAAGGAGAAAACAGAAATTATTATCATTGGTAAATTACTAGAGTTTAAATAATTGTGGTCATATTGTTATTAATGTATGTTGAGTTTTCTTTGTGTTGTTTCTAGTTGTACCATCACAGCTTTTTTTTAAATCCTGTTTATTTACGGTAAGGGAAGTTGGCTTTGCACTGTTAAGTAGTAAGTATTTAGTAGTAAATATTGTTCTTATAAAACAATCTTTCTTTTTTATTTATAATGAATCTTATTGTACTGATTGTAAATAATTAAAATTGATTTTAGCCTGTGTATTGATTATAAACTCTTGGTAGCTGATAGTATTTAAAAGCCTTTCTTTATGTTAGCTTAAATCAAGGTAAGAGAGAAACAAAAGTTTTAGTAATATTAAATTTGTATAACAAATAATTACTTTGCTGATTTAGAAATTAATATAATGTAGTGTATTGCTGTTATTGAAACATATATTTTTTTAAATTAAAAATGAATATGATTAGATAAATATTATTAAATAACAGTAGTTTAATGTACATTGTAAACAATTTTGACTGTGCATTAGTACATTAAATACAAGATTGTTTGTTCTTAAATTAAAATGAGTCAATTTAAAAACTACTTTTAAAATTTGTTTCAATGTGGGTGGTTATTTATGGTTCTGATTACTAACGTCTTAAGCTAGAAAAGCAATATGATATGAAATAACCATTCAAAGTAAACAATTATTGTACAGCTTACTTCTCACTAGTGTGAGAAGACTAAACATATAATTGTGTAGCAAGTGATGAAAGTAGTATACTTATTTCATCTAATTTTTTTCATATTCTACCAAAAATTTTATATTTCAATCCATACCTTACAGGTTTGCCATATTATTTTATTACATTACAGTTATTTCACTGTGAAGAACAAGTTTTAAATTGATAAAAAAAGAAAAAATTAAACATAATTTTAAATTGTTCATTACAAAAAAAAAAAAAATGTATATATATATATATATGTATATATACTATATAATTAGAACTGATACTATATCCTTGAAACTACTAAACAATTTTTATATTGTTAAAGAATATACTATAGCATTGTGAATATCCACAAGATGAAATTATAACTTTCTGTATTTTGTATAAAAATGGGCTGTTTATTAATTTTTAGAGCTAAGTTACTATAAAGTATAAAATTATGTGCGAGTAATACATGTAATTTCATCTTTATGTAATTTACTGTAAATATTTTTGAATGTTACCAATTACTAAATAAATCTTTTGAAATTCTTTTTATATGTTACAATGTAAATAATACCCTCAGTATTGAATAACATTGTTGTTTAAAAGGAAAAACATATAAATAAAAACTAAGAAGTAATTTCCAAATTTAAAGTAAAGATGTCTCTACACAATAAGAATATATATTTCTTGTTGTATCACAAACCTACTAACAACATGTGTACTAGTATGCAATAACAATTATATCACGCTTAATATTAGACAGAATGTACTAAAGATTCTGGGTCAGAGAGGCATGTAGTTGTTTAGTAAATAAAAGAACATGTGGATATATCAAGTTCTGTGGTAGGGTGAACAGCCTTTCATTTGGAAGATCTTGGGTTTGAATCTCAGTTAGGTATGGTAATTTCATATGCTACAAAAATTCCTATTCCGTATTGCCGTGCACAAGCTTATGAGCTTATGTAATCAATCATAAAAAAAAATTCATATACTCAAACTAGTGCTCTTAACAATTCAGTCAACATATACATAAATAAAATATGCTACAAACTGAATTATATCACTTAATAATAATAAATGTAAACATAACCAAGACAAAAGATTTATCACACTAATATATATTAACAAAGACTAAGAGAAACTAGTTGACA
Organism: Lycorma delicatula; assembly: GCF_047948215.1. Lineage (NCBI taxonomy): Eukaryota > Metazoa > Arthropoda > Insecta > Hemiptera > Fulgoridae > Lycorma > Lycorma delicatula. The sequence continues at coordinate 116,454,370 of NC_134458.1, forward strand.
GATTTTAAAAAGCTACTACAATATAGCCTTGAGAGTAAAAAAAAAGTCAAAATACACAAAACAGTGGCCTGAAATATACAAACTAAAACTCTCTGATGGCACCATGATTTATACTGGATAAGTGGATGAATTTTCAAACAAAGATACAATGAACAGATAAAAGTCCTATATAACAATCAAAATTTGGTAACCATTTCATAGGGATAAGTAAAAATTCCATTGGTATAAATAACCTTAACATTAAATATATATGGAAAAATTATCACATTTTCATCATTTGTTGTTCTGCCTGATGGCAGGTCTCTTACACCACTGCTGTGTCTATCAATTAACTTTTTTCTGATTTTATTTCATCTTCAATATTCTTACATATCTCTTCAATATTTTCTTTATAATTCGATGTTGGCAGACATGTACATTTTTTTTCTTTAGGTTGATGATATCACCGCATAAGCTTGAAGCTTGTGCATGAGATATGAGAATGGAATTTTGTTGCATGTGAAAAATGCCATGCCTGACCAGGACCTCCAAATGAAAGACTGAGACACTACCACTCCATCATGAAGATTGGCAAAACACTTTACCAAAATCCTTTGGTAACATCCCATTCATTTGATATTAATTTATGAGTATATAACTTACTTTCTGCATCTGTTTTACTACTTTATTCCTCATAATTACTGCCACTTCATCTTTCCTTTCTTTGTTCCAGAACAGAATGTGGTAAATTCTCAACTCTTCATTTCATTCTGTCCTTCCCATCTTACTTCACTGAGTCCTGATATATCCACTTGTTCTTCATTTCCCTCCTGAGATTCTTTAATTTTCCACTTTACAACAAAGTTTTGATTTCCAAGTTCCTATATGCAATCTGTCATTTAACTTGTTTTGTTACTTCACCCAGAGATCCAAATGAGAAGCTATTTTAACTGCAGAATAGTTAACAAAAAAAGACAGCACCATAACATAATGCAAGGAATTATCACTAGGATCTTTAATGCAGTGGTTTTTCATTGCCTTCTGTATTCTATTACTGTTGGTTTTCAGAAGAAATTCTTCCACTTTTGGGGGACAGTTTCCCATCCCCAAGGTAATAGAGTGCCTTGCAACCACCATTGCTCTCTGTGGAGGCCATTGGCACTTGTAATTGAGGGGAACTTGTTATACTGGGACAAACTCAGTCCCTTCATTTGGTAGCTGCTTTTATATATTAGCAGTTATTAATATATAAAATCATTGCCCCCTGTCTCCCATCGGGAAGTGAATATTAGAATTTTTCGTTCACAGAATCTTAGATCTTAAAAGAATTTCCTAAATTCTCTAGTATTTTAAGAGAATATCACATTTTAACAGTAGGTTTAAAGAAGGTAGAGAAAGCAAGGGTAGTTAAGAAAAAAAAACATAGAAAAATTAAAGAATTTGGATGAGGAAACAATGGGATAAGGCAAGGGAATTAAAAAAAGCAAAAAGAAAAATGAGAACAGTGAGGAGACTTGGATAAAAATAAAAAATGTGATAGTAAAAACAACAAAGGAAGAAGTAGGTTATGAGGGAAGTAGAACCAAGAAACCAATGGTAATAACAGTAATTTTAAAGAAAATAGAAAAATGAAGGCTGGCAAGAATAAACAGTAAACAATGAAAGTGATGTATTGAAAATTAAACAATGAGTTAAGAAAAAAACTATGGAAAGATGGTTGAAGTAAGAGTACAGTGATATTGGGATCTAGAAAAGAAAGGGCAGCAGATAAGATGTTTAGAAAAGTGAGGAGTATTATATGGGATAAATGGAAAGAGAATGGTAAACAGAGGAGTTGAGGACAAGGATGGTAAAATGCAACATTATGAGAAATAAGTAAGAGAAAGATAGAAGGAAAATGTGGAGGACATGTGTATGACAAGAGAAACCTGAGAAACTAAACATAGAAAAGGGATGAGAGGTAGCTAAAGAAGATAAAGGATTATCAATATAAAAATTTAACTGAAGAATTTAACTGAATTTATACTGAAAGCAGTTAAAGAAGTGAAGAATAAATATTAACTTGAGTAGATGAACTTCTCATAGAATTTGCTTAAATGAGGAAGGACTGAAAGAAATAGTTGAACTGTATAAAAGAGTATAATACATAGAAGAAGGGCTGCAGACTTAGTAAAAACAGCAGTAATACAATTTTCTTCTTTCAGTGAAAACAGTTTTCTTCAATTCTGAAGAAAACTGGTAGCAGAAAATGTACAGAACACACAACAATAAGTTAAACATTCCTTGCTGCTAAAATATTAAGAGGCTTAAACTGCAGGTTGGCAAGAATAATGGAAGAGAATGCAGGAGAGGAACAGTTTGGCTTCAGGATAGCATAAGGAACCAGATTGGGATACTAAGGATGATTGAAGAGAGAGATATTTATAGAAAGGAAGCAGAATGAGTCTGTGTTTCATAGAGTTAGAGAAGGTATTTGAGAGTCAATAGGAGAAAATAATGGAGATTCTTAAAGAGAAAAAAGTAGAATGGAAATGCAGAAGGATAGTTAAAGATTTATAAATGAAACAAATATCAGGAATGAAAGTAAGTATATGACTGACTGGGTGGGTTTAGATTGAGGTGTTACAACAGATTGATGTGATGAGCTCACAGACGCTGTTCAACATTTACATTGAAGATATGTTAAGCAATATATTAGAAGGAAGAAATAAAGGAATAAAGGATAAATACAGGAGGATAAAAATAAGATGCATAAGTTTTACTGATGATATGGTAATTCTAGCTGATGGCACCACATGATTTAGAGATTGTTAATAGCCTTGGAAGAAGGAATGAAAGAGTATGGAATAAAAATAAATATAGGAAAAACTAAATTAATGGAAGCAAACAACTGGAAGGTAAGACTTAATGGTAAGGAGATATGAAGGAAGAATAGAAAAAGTAAAAAATTACAGATATTTGGGAACTATGTTGTCAGAGGACTGGAAAGTTTAATGGAAATAAAAGGAAGTATAGCAATGGTAAAGGAAGCTTTCAATGATTTTATTTTAGTATGGAAGTTAAGCAAGGATAATGAGAAAGAGGGGGAGAATTTGGATTTGTAACTTTGAATTTGGATGCAGACTTTTGAGATGTGGGTTTGGAAAGGAAGAAGAAAGTAAAACCGACATATTAAAATTAGGAATGAAGAAGTAATGAATATGATCAAATAAGAAAGAACTCTTATTCAGAAGTATACAATTTAGAGAAAAAGGAAACTGGTTAGGACAAGTGGCTAGAGGAACTGTAATCTTAACAATTACATTGAAAGGGTCAGTAGAAGAAGAAAGGAAGCAAGAAAGAAAAAGGAAGAAGTTAATAGATGAGGTGAAGATTGGACACTACAGGGAGATAAAGGAGAAGGCTTGGGAAAAAATGGAGACAATAGTGGTGTAAGGGACCTGCTGACAGGCAGAACCCCAGATGATGATGAAATGAACTGACAGAATTCATATTAATATACTTCTCCCAAATATGTGTCAATCCTACCTCATAAAAGCCTACCAGCCATGTACAGCTGGATTAGTTACTGAAGATTGCTTCAAAGTGACTGAAATTATTTTAATGCAAGTTTGGTTTGGTTTGGTTTATCTCTAAAAATTAATATTTTTTTTTTGGAATAACTCCTTTATTTGTAAACTTCTGTGGTCAATGTAAACTGGTTCATTAAATTCAGATGATATCATTAGCTTTATGTCTTTATTTCAGCTCTTCTATTTTCAAAAATGCTACTTCCAATGTTGTTCACCATTTCAAACTAAAAAATATTAATAATTTCAAATGTTTCAGTATTTAAAATGTTTAAATATTTGTCTTGGTCCATTTAAGGTCAAGTTCTTTGTTTCTTAGATCCTATATGTCCACTTCATTTAAATTCCTTTGTCACCTCAGTAAGTAAGAATAAAAAATCACCTCAGTAAAAATAAATCATGGTAATGTGATTCAATATAAATTCAAACATTATCTTAACAGGAATGGAAAGAATGATGTTTTCAGATAACTGAATCAATATTAATTCCAAGCTTTAGTTAATCTAGACTGGTCAATCAACATTTCTAACAGTTTTGCAAAAAAGAAGTATCTAAACTCAGTTTTGTGGATATTGTAAAATTGGCTTAATTATTAAAAACCAGTGATGTGATATGCCATAATACATTATTGGAGAACATAAAATGTGTATTATAAAAATTATTCATTTGTTTCTTCACTATTGTATTTAGGATCCAATTAATTTATAGTGAAAAATAAATAAATTATATCTCTTACTTTAAATTATACTTAAATAGTTCAATAAAGAAGCAAAAGGGATTAAACATTTATTTAACTATAAATAAAAACTGGGTTTGTCTAATGTCAGTAATGGTATTAAGTGACCTGATGTGAGTTACAAGTTACATATGAAAATAGTATAGCTGTTCTCAATAATAATAAACATTCATATCAGGTTTACTAGAGAAAACGAAGAAGAAACTGCTTTTTATTGTCTTCTTTTCTGAGCAAAATATACTTTTGCATTCTAGTATGGAAGTGACACTTGTAGTACTTAGTTTGCCAAAAGGAATGAGTTTTAATGAACTTCATTACTATTGCATGAACCAATTCTGACTGGGGTTGGTTTATATAAGTTTCATGCATAAAATAAAACGAAGGAAAATTAATTTATCATTTTCCATTATGCATTACTGTATTGTTTACCATGTGTCCATGCTAGGAAAAAATGGCATTCAAACTTCTGTTTAATAAGGATTTTTACAGAGCCAAAGGGAAGAGGTAGTACTCTCATATTAAGTCTAGGTTATCCATTTCTACAATATTAATCTGTACTTCATTACTTTTTGGACAAAAGAATTAATAAATCACAAAAACATAAGGATAAGACCTTTTTTACTTTTCTGCAAAAAACAGATATAGTAATAATTGGTTAATAATACAAAAATCATTCTCAAATTTTCTACAGGTAAAGGATGAAATCGGTTACAATGTAAAAAATCAAACTGAATCTACTGCTGCCAAATATGCTAAAGAGAGTTCATATCTGAATAAGCAGATGTTTATAAATGTTATAGAAAAATTGAATATTACCCACATTTATAAAAAAATTATTGTTTATTTAAAATACTATCAAAACAACATTTATGCAGATTTTCAGTTATCATCAAAAACATTCTTGAAACGAAATTTTCGTACTAGTACGTCATGTAATATGCAAAAAAAATTGAACACTTTAATACAAAATGAATTATTAAAAAATAATCCTTCTGTTATTATTCAGCAACTGATAAGAAGACGTCATTCTTTTGATGAAAATGATGCAAATCTTACAACAGAGAAACATAAAAAAAGTAAACAAAAAAAGGCTGTAAGTAATTACATTCATAAAAATAGCCACCAAACAAAAAAAACTAAATCATTTTTTAGCTGGATTTATTCACTGATAAACTACGGTAAAAATGAATATAAAACTAATGAGTTGAAATATGTAGATAATAAGGATATAGAATCAAAAGAAAATCAGACTCAGGATGAGAAAAGAAACAAATATAATATCTTACAAGTAGAGCCAGTCTTAACAGAAGGATGTCAAATTAAAAGTTCTCCATCATCAGATAGTGAAAAAGAAACATCAATTAAAAGTGAAAATAAGCAAAAACATATACTTAAAAAAACCAATAGAACAGTACAATTTCCAGAAAATAAAATGCATTTCTTGTGTAAAAAATATGATATAGAAGAAATATGGGTAACAGAAAACAAGGCATTATCAACTTTGATTAGAACAGTTGACCACCCAATAAATTTTCGAGATCAGAAAAAGGTAAAAACTCCTCATGAAAATAAACAAGAAACTAATCCTAAAACAAATTCTTCAAGTGATTGTGTTAAAAATGCTAATTTAGAAGAAATTAAAGCACTAGAACATAATAATGAATCAATTACTTGTGGAACTGCAACTGGAAGTAATAATTTAAATGCAACAGAAAATAGTAAAAATAAAACAAGCGATGAAAAGTTAGAGTTATCAGAAGATAAGCCTACAAATAAATATAAAATTATAGAACGGAATATCTCCAAAAAAAGTGCTACTCCATCTTTAGATGATAATGCTTCTAATGAACCACCAAGTAATAACCATGAGTTTCATAGTCGATCACCCTTCAATGTAAATAAAACTACCAAATTGAATGATGAGATACAGAGAGAAAATGGAACCTCAGGTCCTGCTATCAAACATAGCACTACGATTAAAAGTGACAGTTCAAAAAATGATACTATGCAAACAAATACATATTCTAAACATCCTGAAAGACCTGATAATTTGTATGAATCTGAAGGAAAAAATAAGTTTCATAAATCGTACCATGAAGTAGATCGCATTGATTCAACCACAGAATTAAATAATAAGTCCAAAATGTTTGGTGTATTTGGTAAACCTTCAATTGAATCTCTAAATATCCCGGAATTAAGTTATACTACTGAAGAAAATGACCCTAATTATATAAAATCTATGAGAAATTCTAATTATCTTCAAAATAAAAAATCACATGCATCTTGCTCTAAAAAACAACTTGAAACAAGTTATGATGTAACCAGAAAATCTTTTGAAGTGAATGAAATACAGAATAGTTCACTCTCCAATAGAAAAATAAATCCTAAAGTATTCTCTGTGCCAGAAAAACATTCAGGTAGATCATCAGATGACAGTAATTCATCAAGTAGTGAACAGTTTTTTTACCCCTCTCACAAAAGTACATCTAAAGTGCATTCTACAACAGAAAAACCTGTATATGGGTTTTTAGGAGATTTTAATAAATCTGATAAGAAACATGAGGAAAAAACAAAGACTATAAGTGATGAAGATGGTGATACTAAAAAAATATTTAATGTGAATATAACAGGATCTATTTCTAGTTCATCAAGCAAATCAGAAGTTGCTTTAGATGAAAATAAAGGAAAAAAGGATACTACGGGTAACAAACAAGAATATCAACTCAGATTAACTGTAATGGAATACGATGATGATAATGAATCAAAATTTCCATATTCGAGTTCTTTTGAAAATATGTCTGGTAAAAAATCCAAATTTATTGAATCTGAAAAGAAAACAAAAGATGAAAGCCTTTACTCTACTGTTAAAGGTCCATTAACTGTAGCTGAAGAAAAATTTAAATCTGATAATAAAAATCAGTATTCTAAATCTGGTTATAAGCAACCACTTATTAAAGAATCTGAACCTGCTGTACTACAGCCAGCAAAATTAGATGAAAAAGTAATAGACAGCTCAATGTTAAAAAAAGTTAGTAATATAAAAGTTACTAAAATACTACAAAGTAAAGAACGTATAATGAGCGATAAAGAAAATATGTCAGAATCTTTAGTGAATAATCAAAATGCACCTAAAGATAATATAAAAATTAATAATGATGATAAAATTAATAATTTTCAAGAAAGTGGTAAATCAATTTCATATACTAAAGATAAAAAAAACTTTTGTTGGTTAAATTCTAAAAATGATAATGAAAAGAACAGTTTCCAGAATAGTTCTAAAATTACAGTTAATGGCCGGAATAAGAATAATTATCACATTCGAGGAACAAAATCATCTATATTATATTATAAAGTTAGTAAAGGTAATATTAATAATATTAATAAAGGTAACGATACAGTAAATAAAAACCTTTCAAAGCTATATAAATCTAAGTCATTGGCAGGAATACAGAAGAAAAGAAAGCAATCAAAAATTAAACTTAATTTTCATCCATTAAGAAAACACTACGTTACTAATGAGAACACAAAAGTAATGAAAACTTTATTAAAAATCTTACAAAGAAAAAGTAATGCAGGAGATAAAATTGACACAATTGAACCTATCTACAGAAATAAATCTTATAAAAATTATAAATTAGTGCAACATTTAGTAGATAAAGATCACAACACAACTTGTATAAAACAACCATTCAAATCTTACAACACTTTAAAAATGGATATGTCATTACCCACTATAAAAGAAAACATTCAAGAAGAAAATTTTACAGAGGATTTGATGAAACCAAGAAACAATAATGATAACCTAAGAAATTTTAATTTGATGAGTGATAAAACACAAGAATTTTGTAAAGTGATGCTAGAATTAGTAGAACTTTTTTCTGAGAATAAAGGTACAGCTGCAGAAATTTGTAAATACAGAACGAAAATTGAAGATTTAAAAATGAAAGATTTAAAAGTTAATGAGTTACAAGAAGTAACAACAAATCTACAAAAAAATATGTACAAATTGTTAACTGTTCCTTCTACTAGTAATTTATCAACAGTAATAAAACAAAACCAAACAGTTAGTAACAAACCAAAATTATACACTGTTAACTCAGAAAATGAAAGTGATGAAAGAAAATCAATATTAAATCTTGATTATGAACTATTAAAAGCTCAAAGGTTACGAGAACAAAGTGAAATGGATATGAAAAAATTAAATTTAATTTTAGAAAAAGAAGATGAATTTCGTAGGACATTATATGATTTAGTTATTTTGTTAACTAATTTTGAATTGTATAAGAAGAGAAATGAAAATAATAATAGCCAAGGAAAGCATTAGTAAAAATAAATAATAGTAAATTATTAATGTAAGAGATGTAAAATTGTGAGGAATAGTAAAATTGTTTGTATTACAAATTTGTTTTGGTCTTTGTTAATGTGAGTGTACTTTTTGTGTTTTTTGTCCATGGATATGTGAATGAATATACATGATTAAATAAAATGTTTAAATATTGTGCTTGATTTTTATTAGTAATTTGGCTTTCAGGCACTTTTAATAAGCTTTACACTATATATATTGCTGTGCTTTATAAATAATACTTTTTTAAGATATAAAGAGAACAATAAATATAGAAAATAAATGCTTCATTTTAAGTGAATAGGTTTTTAATACTGTTTAGAGATAGTTTGTTAAGTGTTCCTTTTAGTCTGAAAAGAATATACATTTCTGATATTTGTTGAAAAAGTTTGAAAAAAATAGATGGATATTAAAATTTGCTATATTGTAATGAATATAACATTTCCCACATCTATCCTTTCTCTTACATTTAACATTTTTGTCCTCATTTTCCTAATTGTTTAACATTTTGTTAACATCTTTTAAAATTATTTTGTGGAATATCTTTTTTGGAAAGCTATTGACTACATAGCCTGAATTTTCTCATTTCTGAGCATCTTCCTACTTTGATGTCTATTAGCATTTCAAATGTTCTCCCTTCATTTCTGTCAACCTAATTCATAGTTATAAGATTCAGTTCAACAAAGATTTTTGTTCTTTCAGTATCCTTATCAGAGGTTCCTCTCCTTTCATACCTCCTCCTGAATTACTCATTCTTTATCTTATTCTGTCCATCCAGTCATTCATGTTTTTACATTCATTTAGTTGCTTTATATTCATGTAGTTTAGTTTCTTTACAAGTTCACACAAGAAAATATACTGGTAAACAGGGACTTGGAAAATTTTCACCAAGAGGTGAGTTAGAATTATCGAAGTCATAAGACAGCTTTTTATAGGAGGAACTTCCTTCCCTAATTTCACTTGTACCGTAACTCCTACTCTAAAATCCCCCCTGGTTCTACATGAACCGGGTCCTTCCTGACACCCTGACCATCCCTCCCCTCCCCAAAATTTTTAAACCTTTTTTTGAGGGATATTTTTTGGACCCCCAAAAATTTCTGAACCCCCAAAACCCCTGAACTTCCAGAAATATGGCTTGTGAATATTCCAAGAACTTGGTTTTCGGGCCCCGATATGCTGGTGGTGTCAGGTTTTCAATCCGATAAACATACAAGATGGTAGACCCACATGAAGAGATGGAGATGGAAGTTGGGTTTAAGAAAAGTACCAAGACAGCGAGGTCGCCAAGGGTGACTTCCTCAACCAGTTTAGTGGTTGGCAGTGGTAATGGCAGGAGTTGCTGAACAAGGAACAGGTAGACAGGTGAGATCAGAAGGAAACACCAAAACAAGAAAAACAGAACATAAGTCCGTGAAGAGATTGAGACCAATGTCTTTCGAGGAGAAAGACCACTCACCAGGAAGTTTGGATGATTTAACTATCAAATTAGGATTGGCAGTACTGCTCTTAAAACAACTATGGCTTGAATTTAAGTAAATATATATTTAAACATGACAAAAAATTAACTGATCTATGCAGGCCCCAAGGAACTAATGGAGATGTCACAGCCAGTAATTACAGTGACCCAGGCGATGCAGACCAAGGAAGTCAGAGCATATGAACTGCTAGGTAAATTGAAAGGGGAAATGACTGATGAAGAGCTGGTGAAGATAGCAGCACAGAGATGGCCTACTGAAGCCATGGAAAATGTAGTACAGGTCAAAGATATAGCAGATGAAGATGGAGATTTGGTATATTTCAACAACTTGACTGATGGATGGACCTTTGTTGGGCAGCGAAGCCTCATAAAGCTGTTAGAGCAAGAGACATAATAAGGGAAAAGCCAATTATAATGGGGAGAGAAGGCCCACCAGCGAGGAAGAGCAGATTCACAGCTTATTATGAATCCTCCAAAGAGGATGAAAAAACAATGATGGAGATATTGAAATCTACAAGGAAGATTTGTGTGGAATCTTCTAAATCAGTTTTCATGCTACCAGGAGGCAGGCTAGGAGTACTGGTAAAGAAAGTGCTGTCCTATATCTTTAGAGGACCCGAGGAATCTGTGTGTGTTTTTGGCCACTTGGCAGGAATCAAAGCTGGCGGAGAGAAAAGACCAGACGTGAAGAGGTCAACACCACCAATTCAAGACAGTAGCAGGTAATAGTGAAGGTGGCAGGCAAGACATACACAGACCTCCTAAAGAAAGTGAAGGAGGCAGTGACACAAAAAGAGGTGAGGGAAGTCTTGTCCCTCAGGAAAGGCACCCAGAAAGAACTTAGCATCAGGGTAAAAGGTGCTCAGAGGGCTGTGGAGCTAAAGAGGGCACTGCAAGGCAGAACTACAGAACTGTAGGTAGCCTTAATGTCTACAAACACCAGAAAAACGATAGTTCACATAAAAGATATTGATACGGAGACAACTACTGATGAAATAAAAGTGGCAGTGATCTGTATAATAGGAACAACAGAGGATGAATTCAGAATAACTTTGGTCCGACGTTGCTCGGTACGTACCGAGCAGCAATGAAGTTAACAGAGGCGAGAATAAAAATTGGATGAGTTCACTGCCTTGCAGTCACCAGAGAGACTGGTGGAAAGTGTTACAGGGCAGAGGGAAATATCTCTGCTGAATGCAAATTTGTAGATAGGACACACCTATGTTACAACTGCGGGTGTACCAGGACACAAACAAGCAGAATGCATAGAGATAGCTAGGTGTCTTATATGTGGTAAGGAGGACCACAGGACCACAACATATATGCCCTCAACATGAAGGTGTTACAGTTTAATGCCAACCGCAGCTGGAGAGTGATGAACCTGTGTTGGGAGATGTAAGTTAATGAAAGGGTGGAAGTTCTACTGATATCTGAGCTGAATGCAGATCTGACAACAGGACAAGAGTGGCTGCAAGATAACAAACATAATGTGGCTATTGGTTTTCCGGCATCTGGAATTCCAGTAATAAGTAGCAGAGCTGATTGTGGTTTTATGTGTGTGTACTTTAGTGGGATGGTGATGTTTTTTTGCTACTATTTCCCCAATACAGACATTGAGAGTGTCATATCATTTTTAGATGATTTATGTGAAGTGATCCGGCGACACGGGGACAAATAATTATTAACAGCCAGCAAGAGGAGTCGCTGGGCCCGCAGCAAAATGTCTGCGTAACACCTAAAAGAGAAGTGGTGAACCCAGACAGATGCAGCATGTAGCACAATGGCCTCACTGACACCTTTGTAAAGGATACGGACGGTACGGTAATTCAACCCTCAATCGGGATGAATGACTCCACGGATTCCATAAAAAGCATCAGAGGCCTTTCTTTCTTCATACTGTAGATGTTCATTGAACCGAAAATTCTCATCAAGTATAACACCCAGGTACTTCTGAACCGTAACGTACCGAATGGGGGACCAGCCATCCGAACCCGGATTCATCGGGAAGCAGCCAATCGGCCCTTAAGCAACATCATTTTATTTTTCTCTGGGCAGAAAATCATGCTATATTGGAGACACTACAGCCGAAGTGTCTCACGAGCATGAGCAGCTCGGAATTACTTCGTTATGCGAATACCTTTCAATCAGTAGCATCGCGTCGTCAGCATAAGCAATGACACGACAACCACATGGAAACCTTAAATGCAAAATGGAAAAGAATTCAATAATTCAAAGAACGGGACTCGGAACACTGCCCTGACGGCATCCTTTAGTTAAGGTCTTACGAACCTCCGAGCCGTCATCACGCAGGGAAACAGTCCGATAACTGAAATAACTGGAGAGCACTTCTAATTCATTACGTGTGCATTTACGCTTCTGCATCTGAAACAGCGCAGAAGGCCACCATAAGTTATTAAATGCCCCGGATACGTCCAGAAAAATCCTTAATACGTATTTGCATGAACTAGAGGAAGCTATATCCATTACCTTTAGTATGGCATCCTCACTGCTCTTTTCCGGTCGGAAACCATACTGGTTGTCCATTCGTAAATCATCAGTGACCAATCTAACATTAATACGCAAATATAGGACCTTCTCAAAAACCTTACCAATTACAGGCAAGAGTGTTGTTAGTGGACGGTAAGAAGAACTAACTGTAGGATCTTTGTTGCCACCTTTGAACAACAATACCAAGTCTCCACACTTCCAACAACCCGGAATGTGGACGGCGAAGAACAACCTATTATATATTCTAATTAGAGAACTAAGAACAATTGAAAGCGCTCGGACGAGCAGCTCCACTGTGATATCATATCCGGGGGCCTTGTGCCGTGCCACACTGCAGATCACCTGATGCAACTCTGCCTCAGTGATCTCAGAAGATTGTAAGTCGGTTTCGAAAACCGCGACTTCTCGTCTGACACGTCGGTGGTATGAAACCTCACCCACCATAGTGTCAAATCAATCACCGGGAGCAAATCATTCAGCAAAATATTAAGGACACTGTCCTTATCAATTACTACACCCTAGCGGGTCGACAAAGCTGACAAGAGGACATCTTTCCTGCGCTTATGCCCAAGGGCATAACGCCCCAAGGATCTCTTATCTTAGTTATCTTAGTTAGGGTCGCACGCCGATCGGGATCATCCTCTCGTTGCACAGCCCTTCTGAGTCGATTCACAGATTGCTTCATTGCTGTCAGATTCCGAGACCACCAACCAGATATACGTTCCCAGCCAGTGCTTCTAGAAATGGCGGCTTCAGCCGCCGCCACCACCGCAGAAGTGAAATTTTCACCAGGACATCTAATGTCATCCGTCAAGGTCTCGAGAAAAAATTTCCAGTCTAGACTCCAACAAAGAGGAGAATTTCGGCCAGTCCGCCTTCCTATGCAGGAAGCGCCCCTGGTAAACAGGAAAGTGTCCCTTATGGCTATCACGCAGCTCATCCGCTATTTCAAAAAGTATCAATCGATGATCGCTAGAATAGTTGTCGACCACAGACCAGTCAAGGATTCTGCCAGGTATGTCTACCTATAGTAATGTCAATATTTTTATCTGAAAAGGCCCTTTGTCCGTCAACCATACCGACGTAAGTGGCCAATTGGTCTGCAACATTAAAGACCTCAAAATTATGCTGCACGATGAAAAATTCAATTAAGTCACCGCCATGATTAGTGATCCAACTGTACCAGAGAAGCGACTTTGCATTAACACCGATACCAATAAGAATTGGACCATTACCCACAATACGAAGGATCCTATCTCATCTCGCTATATGTTCCTCAGTGGGATCCCTGTATTGGAAATATGAATTAACAACTATAAGGTTCTGTTCGCGATTGGCAAGTCTGATCACAACATGATGCGCGTCAGAAACCTGCCGTATAAGGACACTACAAAGCGAATTCCTGCACAGAATAGCAGACATATAGGTATGCCCTACACAAAACTTTTTCCAGCTGTGAAAGCCTAGCAGATCACCCCTAATTACAAGTTGTGCACATTGTAGGTGGTGCAGAAGGACAAAATCGAGGCTCCGTCTCGCTACAACCTCACCTAACTCAACCTGGACTACATAAGCAACCTGGGCATTAACTTGACCGAAGCTAACCATCTAAGGAATTAAAGTACAGTCCAACGGCCCTTTTGTAACAGCCACACTCCGTACTAACAACTGGGTGCTCATGATTCTTGTGCAATCGTTTACAGTTAGCAAAGGGCAGAGCCTCGCACCTATGCGTTCATCGCGTTTGTGGCTCTTCTCACCACAATGCACACACATCAAGGCAAACTTACAAAATTTAGCCCTATGACCGTATCTGCAGCACTTGAAACAACTTTAGATATCCACGTATTCTTTTCCTCAGCAGGACCCAAAATCGATAAACAGTCTAAATAAAATCTAGATAAATTTTTGAAAGAGACCAGAATCCACTTCATAAACTTCGTGATGTTTCTGGGTATCACGCCTACCCGTTTTAAAGACCAACCTGCAGTCCTGCCGGAAGGCGGCTTCATCCAAATCAGTGTTCTGCTCCCTAAACAGGGACAAGACATCCTCATCGGTAAGGCTACGGTCAATGTCATAGACTATAATGCGGGACCTATGCATTCTCTTCGGGGTCTACTTTTACATTCAAGGCTTAACCGCAATGTAATCTCTAATTGCCTGAATGATTTCTTTATCATCCGCTACTACAACTAATCCCTTATTAGTGTGTTTGATGTTTCCGATTTTAAGATCATTCTGGTCACCTCGAAGGGCAACCTGGAGGAATTTTTCTTCAGCTGACTGCTGGACACTGTCGAGCACTTCTCTCTGTTGCTTTTTTAGTGGAATGGCTGGTTTCACGTCCCCCTAACCACCTCAGCATAGCTACGCAGCTGTACTGGGGCCGGGGCCGGGGCCGATTCCTGAATTGCAGTTACCTCCTTAGGTTTTGAGGCAAGATCTTCAAAACTCGGAAGAATTCTAGTCGAGGCAATAATCTTCCCTTGGTAGCTGCACTGATACTCTTAGGGTTTGCTAAATAGGAAAACAAGCCATCTAGTTCCGCCAAAACATCATGAGCCAATGGGGCAGAGCTGCCAGGCCTGCCACCGGCTTGTGAAAATGTTTCAATGATTGGGTTTATACCCTCGTGGGTGGTCTGACCCCTACATCCATTTCTGAACCAGTGTTTGAGGAGGTCGAAGGAAAAAGCTCCGGCCCCCTCCTCCGGCTAGGCTTTTTGCCTATCTCTCTAAAATCGGTCATGGTCGGAGATTCCCTGACCTAAGAGTATACGAACAAAATTCTCACTGTATTCCTTCTATCTAGAAATGTTGGGCACAACCCACAGGCGTGACGGCTACCCGCAGCGAGTCACGAGCAGCTGGAGACCTTCTGTATTCACCTGTCACTATTTGCGCCTCTTCGTCGCTACTGGATCAAATGCGTGAAATCAAAGATCAACACACAGTTACAGATTACGGCCCCCGCTCTAAAAGTGCGCGATCAAAACTAAGGGTAAAGGTCCCTTTACTCGTAACAGGGGCTTCCGACCAGTAGTCGTTGCCACTCTTTTCGCCGAGATGAGGCGGGTGCTCGAAAAAATAGTGCTCCAAAACACTCTGTATCCCCGGGAAATGAAGATGAATCATTTAAACAATAAAGGCGCAAAACCGTTGTAACAGTTCTCAGATAGCAAGATTGTGAAACTGGAAAGGTACACACTCGATCACCAGCTCAAAAATAGCTCTGAAAAAGACCTTATACAACGTAAACACTCTGCTCATGAAAAAAGAACATAGTGTTAATCCTTACGACAATTCACTACTCTTCGGAATGGAAGGTGTCGCAAATACGATGGTCTTGAAACCTGGGAGGCCCTCGCAGGAGGTGTTTTCGTATAGGCCTATTAGCCTGCTACCGGTTTTATCCAATCTTTGAGGAGCTGTTTCTGCGCAGATTGTGGCCAGTGTTGGAAAGTGGAGTGATACCCGATCATCAGTTCGGCTTTAGGGATGATCAATCGACTGTGGAACAAGCTCATTGAATTACTGGTGTTATCGTCAGGTGTCTGGAAGAGAAACAGTACTGTTCGGCGGCCTTTTTGGACATAGAGCAGGCATTTGACAAAGTTTGGATATCAGGTCTTCTTTTAAAATTGAAATCGTGCCTACCACAACCGTACTTTTTAATTCATCGCAGCTATCTAGATGGTCGCTTTTCGCGGGTTAATTACAATCCAGAGATATCAGCGGTTTTTCAATAACAACTCAGAGTTTCGCAGGGCTCAGTGGGGAAGGGGGGGGGCGGTTCTGTTCCTAATCTACACTTCTGACCTGCCTACTCCAGTCAATGTCACAATTGCGTCGTATGCAGATGACATGGCGATCTTGGCGGTTGACGATAGCCCGGCTACTGCCTCGGAGAAATTGCAATCTGCTATCAGTGTTTGGTTGAGGACATGGAGGATAAAGATTAATCCGGCGAAGTCCAGCCACGTGATGTTCACGATGAGGAGGGAAGAAGTGTCCTGCGGTTCGGTAATACGGTGTCAGGATACCTCAAGTCAGTACGGTACGGTTCCTGGGATTTTACCTTGATCACCGATTGACGTGGAGGGATCATATTAGGCTGAAGAAGAAGTTGCTTGAGAAGATATTCTGGGTGTTGGATAAGAGATCTCAACTTTGTTTGTCCAACAAGGTTCTGCTCTACAAGGTTTTCTTGAAATCGATATGGACGTACGGGATTGAACTCTGGGGAACCGCCAGTAACAGCAACGTGGAGGTCATTCAGCGGTTTCAGAACAAACTTCTATGGAACGCAGGCGCCGTGGTTCGCGAGGAATATTGAGATTCACGATTAAGTAGGCGTTGCATACGTTCGAGAGGAAGTTGGACGTCTAGTTTCAAGGTATGTGTCCAGATTATATAAGCATATTAACTATCTCGCTTTAAATCTGCTAGACAACAGCGTGGACGTTAGGAGACTAAAAAGGCTCTGTGTGCTTGATCTTGTTGATGGTCCGTTATGATGATCCGGTTTGGCAGCTACTGTTTCAAAGTTTCAAAGTTACTGTTTCGTTTACTGTTCTATTTAAAACTAATATTAATCTTGTCGTTTTAATGTTAATATTAACTGGACATTCAAAGGCACCCTAAAATGTTATATTATTTATGTTATATTACTGTTTGTTCGTTGTTATGCTATTGTTTTTGTATAAATTGAGGATTATCATTGGGTGGTTTTCTTTAACGTGATGGTCAGTCATACGACTTTCTTATAGCTTCATTGTAGTAGCTGATTGTAAGTAAATAAAGGAATTCAGCAGGAAAAAATTCATCAATTAAAAATTTATTTAACTATAACTCTAAAACCGATAAAAATAAGTACCACTTAATGATATATCTTGAAAGGCTCTCAATAAGGGGTTATTAGTTCCAGTTAAGAAAAAACCTAAACCCAAATTGTTTTAGATTTTGGGCTTTTTTGGACACTTTTGGTTCAATTGATTGAAGTCAAAAGAGGAGGTGCACAACTAGATGTTACAACAGTCCTAAATTCAAAATTTCAACATCCTACGGTTAATCGTTTTTGAGTTATGCGAGATACATTCATACGTACGTACGTACGTACAGACGTCACGTCGAAACCAGTCAAAATTGATTCAGGGATGGCCAAAATGGATATTTCCGTTTAAATCTGAAACCGAAATTTTTCACGATCACAATACTTCCTCTACTTCGTGCAAGTAAGTTAAGTAAAAATGAAGTTATAAAACTTTTGAAATTTTGCAGGAATTTTAACAAAAATAAGGTACAATTTGTTTAAAAAAATATGAGTATTACCGAATTCACTTCCTCCGATACGTGATTGCAAATTTAAAGAGAAACAATTTTTTAATTTTTTGGTCCTGTTTTCCGGGCTCTTGATACTCTTCCCCCTCCGGGATTCAGTGTCATGATTCCGGTCATCTCGATTCCAGATTGACCCTCTGTCTACAAACGTGTAACTGCAATTGTTTTCGTGAAAAACTATTGCTAGTTCAGAAGTTAATCAAAACAAAATATATACTGTACATATATGCTGGTATTTTATTATTTTAATTATTTTTACAAATGTAGACGTTTTATTCTTTCATGATAAAAATAAAAATTAATGATTAGTTTGGGGTTGTAAAGTGAAATATTTTACTATTTTAATAGTAAAACACTATCGCAGTAAGTGCATCAGAGGGACGGATTTCCGGTTTTAGTTAAGAAAGAAAGGATGTTTCATTGCTTTAATGTTTTTGAAGATTTTACTGCTTTCGTTGGTTTAGGTAGTTTTCGGTGTTTTTTTTATTTTTTATGTATCACGTTGTTATTGTCATGTGATTTTTTATAATACTGCGAAGTACTGTGTATTGTTCCAATAAATACATTTACTTATCTATTTGTTTTTTCTTCTTCCTTTTCTCATGGTTGCTGAGTTGTGACTGCGCCATTGCTTAATACTACTACTTGCCGACTTTGATCTGTTACCCATAATTTTTGTGGTTTTGGAGCTGTGCTCATAGAAAATAAAAGGTTCAAATCGTCCAAAAGGACCCAAAACTATTAAAATTTCAAAACTGATTTTTTGGACACCAACCCCTTTCCTTAATACAAGATAACATTTTTTATTGGATTATTTCGAAACTAAAGTATTATACCGAAAATAGCTCGCACCTGGAGGTGCTCGCAAAAATCAGATTTGTGCTAGAAACTTGATATTTTGGGACCATTGTGAAACCAGCTCGCACGTGTTGGCATTCGCAAAAACCTAATTTTGGCTTTCTAGCATGTGATCTTCCAAGTTACAACATGAAAACCTTGAAAAAACTTGAAAACGTTCCCAAAAACCTAGTTTTTTGTCTTCCCCTGACACCTACTTACAAAATCTGACCAAGCGCAGTAGCGATTTCTACAAATTCTTTGCAAACCCGCTACGAATGGGACAGTTGGGGTGGTGGACTGGATGATACGTGCAACCGACATTCTTATTTATAATGTGTACTTCAATTTTATATGCAATTTTCTCATAAAGTTGCAGATGTACAGCTATTTAAAGCAGATGGTGTAAGAACTCGTATATTTGAGTGTATGTACTTAATTCGTTTACCTTAACACCATCACATTTCTGCAACTCAGCAAGCAAAAACACGGAGCAGGAATAGGCACTCAACATTAACTACGCTTTCAGCTTTCCCTCTCTTTCTCTGCAACTACAACTCTCCCCTTACCATCTAAAACACAACACTCTGAACAACTTCCACCTTCTCACAACCCCTCGCCATGACCGGCGCACTACTCAACCATTGCCCAAGGGTGTCCCTTCCACCAACCCGATCAGTTCCATTCGGACTACGATTGTTAGAAGTTTGATGCTGTTTTGCAATGCTTACTTAATATAAATTATGTTCATTCATTACTGCAATAATAATAATAATAATAATAATAAATACAATAATTTATTATTATTATCACTATTTATATTTTTAACAGGTAATAAATTAAATTATATTTTATTTTTAAGTTCAAAATAATGTTCATTTATTTTAAATCTTTAAAATGGATTTTGTAAAAATAAATTTTTGTTATAATAAATTTAATTAACACTTTTTATTAAGTTTTTTTTGCTGAAAAAATCCACATTTTTTATGTAAATGTTGTCCATAACATATTTCTTTCATTTTTTTACATCGGACTTCATAAGAATAATATATCGATAAACAAAGACAATCATTATCTTAAAAAATCAATTTTAATGATTTCAAAAAATGCGTAAGTTTTTCAGTTTTTAGGTTTATGAAAAGAGATTTTTAAATTATAACAATGGTTTGTGTTTATGCATCCGTACAGTCGGTTTTTTTAAATATCTGTTGGTGTAAATGTGACTGCCTACGTAGTTTGTGATCACTTTATTAATATTAGTAATAATAGTATTTTTATTTTATAGAATTTTATATATATATAGGCCTGAACGTTTGAAAGATTTTAAGTATCAATTGTTTAAAATTATAAATAACTGATTTTTCAAAGGAAGTTTTCGGATGAAAACGATCCTGTAAGATACAATGGATTGAAACCGATAAAAATAAGTGAGAATTATTAGCACCAAAAATATACCATACTGCTTCTTATTTATTGTTCTCCCTGGGAAGGAGGAATTAAAGGTAAAAGTTGTCATTTAGGGATTTTCTCACATAAGTCTGTTTGAACGGTTCTTTAAAAACAAGAACGGGAAAGTAGTTAATAAAATGTAACTTTAATTTATCTGCAGGGGGAAGCCGTCTAAATATTCTTATTGTAACATTTCCCTGGTAGAAATTTGTAGAATGTTCAACTATTATTAGTAAAAATAAAATAAAAATAAAATTACTTTGATCATTTTTAAATAGCAACTTTATAATTTTAAAACGAAAAGATTTACGTGTGTATTTAAAATGTCTAAGTAATTAAAAATATTTGTTAGGTTTTACTTTCATCTAAACAAAGTAGATATAGTATTGAATTTCTACCAGAAATTCTCAAATATTTTATAAAACGCAGAAAAATTAAAAAAAATTGCATTTCCTATATTTAAATCTTTACATTAAAATAAATAATAAAAGACCTATTACATTTTTTAAAGAAATTTATAATATTTTAGAATTCTTCATTTTGAAGTATATATATATATATATATATATATATGTTAACACATTCCCATACGTTTATTTAGATTACTAGTAGTTAATGTTTACCTTTTTTTACTATTATTATTTAATTAGTTTTATTGTATTATTTCATTTTATTAATATTTTCTTTTTGAGTTACGTTTTCAAATTAGTGTAAAACTTTCACTATAAAAAATTACAATAATTTAATTAATTCAAAAATGAAATTATTCATGTAATCTTCATGGCAGAGTGGTAGCTATCGGCCTTTTATTCGGAAGTCCTGGGTTCAAATTCCGGTCAGGCATGACATTTTTCATACGCTAAAAAATCCATTTCCATATTCTAGGCGCAATCTTCAAGCTATGTGGTGATATCATCAAGCAAAAAAAAAATTTTAATCTGAGGTGTACATCGCATGACCTCCTTGTACGCCTAATAAATTACATATACACATTTTTTTTTTAGATGTAAAGTAAATCAAATTTTATTTCATTAATAACTTCTGATATTTTTTCATATTTATTATTATTATTATCATCATTATTATTGAATTATTATTTATCGTAAAAACCTTTTTACAATCAGAAGTTAATAATTATTAATAAATCAATATATTTAAATTAAAAAAAAAGTTAAAAAAAAGGAGATGAAGTCTGATTCGAACCGATATGCATGCCTTTCCCTTGTAAGATCCCAATATTTCATTTGGCTATAACTCTGGAACCAATGAAAATAAATACCACTTATATCGTTGAAAAGCTCTCAACGTGAGCTTATTACTGCAGTTAAGAAGTTCAAAATCCAAATTATTTTGGATTTTGGGCTTTTTTTGCACACTTTTGGTTCAGTCAATTGCAATCAAAAGGGGAGGTGCACAACTAGATCTTACAACAGTCTTATATCCAAAATTTCAATATCCTACGGCTAATCGTTTTTCAGTTATGCGAGATGCATTCGTACGTCACGCCGAAACTAGTTAAAATGGATTCAGGGATGATCATATTTCCATTGAAATCTGAAAACCTAAATTTTTCCAGATCACGATAAATCCTTTACTTCGTACAAAGAAGTAAAAATACTAGGTTATAATAAACACTGAGCAGCCGGAAATCTTAAAATAATTTTTTTCCCAAATTAATTTCCTTAATTTTTGATTTTGTTCTTAAAATTAATAATAAATAAAAACTGAGAAGGCATGTAAATTATAAAATCTGATGTAATATACGCAAGAGGGAAAAGGGACTCTAAAAACTGTATGGATCTTTACGTAAATTGTGGATTACCTGCTGAGTATTTAAAATCTGACGCTTATTGAGAAGTATTAAACGCAAAAATTTATAGATTTTAGGGTACATTTTTGTTCCAAATAGCAGGCACGAGTAATAAAGTTTTAGCTGTTATTTTATTTTAATTTTCTCTTTCAAAAATGTAACGCTTGAAAAGTTTTAAGACTATTTCTTGTATATGAATTAAAAGGTAGTTCAATCTTCCCCTTAAATGAGTTTAACGATAAAAATTTACTCTTTGGCTCATGTTTATTATCTACTAATAGCGTAATGGCTAACAATAACAATTAAAATAGATACAAATAGAAATTACGTGAGTTATAGCCTACTTAGTGAAGTACTCGTATTTCATGCAGGCAATAGTATTTTTTAAAGCTCCACTTTTATACATCTTTGTCCTTTTGAGCACAAAGCAAAAACTTAGTGTTTTTAAATCAATATACAGTAAAATACATTTGATACTCCAACTGTTAATAATGATTATCTGATGTAATTCGTTTTCTTTACATGATATTTTTATTAAATAATTCTTACAAATTCGAAATATAAACTGGAAATATGAAACCCTTTATCCAATTTCATCCTTTTAAGGATGATTTTGAAAGGATATTCCAAAATGTTTTGTCATATATTAATTTTTGCTGAATTTTTTTTTAACAATCTCTGTACAACAGTAACTTAAATGAATCCTTTTTTACCAATTTAGGAATGATTAAAAGGGAATTTCCCAATACTTTTTTCAATCTTATTGCTATTTTAAGTGCCAAATTTAGTTTATATCATGATTACATTGCAAAGCTACTCTATACGGACATTTTTTAGTTCATTTTTAGTTCAGGTTTACCCTTTTCAAGAAAACATGGGATATTTTTATAGAATATTTGTGTTTTATTTCCAAACAGATTAGACGGTGTTTAGAAATTAGAGAATATAATTTTAGTCATATTTAACTCTGTTAGGGATTAATTTTAGGAAAATTCCTAAACTTAGGATAAATATTCAAATTTCTGTAATTAATATAACAATGAAAAAATTTGTATTCTTATCTCAACTGAAGCGATACGAAGATTTTGAAAATCGGTTTGCTCTTTTCACAACTTCGAAGAGAATGAGGAAAAAAATCCCTTCTTAGCAGTAACTTATTATAATTGGGGAACATTTTCAAGTTTCCAGTTCTTCCAATAAAAGATTCACCACTTTCAAACCATTTTTAAATAGAAACTCTTAGGATTTTTTAATAAAAATAGTTTTTACCTTTTTTTTCCTAAAGACTCCCTGAATAAGAATTATATCACCCCCCTAGCGTTACTTAAAGCTTAGTCGTACTATATTTCCATGTATAAATATCCTGGTA
This sequence comes from Lycorma delicatula, assembly GCF_047948215.1. Taxonomy (NCBI): domain Eukaryota; kingdom Metazoa; phylum Arthropoda; class Insecta; order Hemiptera; family Fulgoridae; genus Lycorma; species Lycorma delicatula. Next base: position 116,477,788 of record NC_134458.1, read on the forward strand.
AAAGAAAGATTATTAAAATTAAAGCTAATTTAATAATTACAATTTTGTTTCACGTAATGCTTTTTCTGTTTCCATTGGAGAATACTTTTCCAGAAATTTCTGCTTGATTAGAAGGAATTTTTTTAACGTAATAAATTAATTAAAAACATAATTTCATTTTAATTGTGTATGTACATTTAATATCTTAGTTTGGAATTAAATATTATTTTATTAGTAATAATAAAATAAATACTTCATATGGACCTAAAAAATCATATGTGGTCATGACTTCCTTGTAAGCCTATTAAATTACATATATATATTTTTTGCTGCACTACATTTAAACTTATTTCATCTGAAAGTGAGATACGATCCTCCAATTCTTTAATAAAGTGGACAGTTACACAATTGCATTGTGGTGGACACTACATTACATTACATTGTTTTGTGGTATCCGTATCAGCATTTATATTCGTTTATATATTACTTTTGCTTGCCGTCGCTCAGATAGTTCTGTGGTGTGAGAACGCGTTGGATCCGTAACCATGAACACATCGGTTCGAATCCGACTTCATATACATGTACTTTTTTAACTTTTTTTTTAATTTAAATATATTGATTTATTAATAATTATTAACCTCTGTAAAAATTTTTGAATTAAAATGTGAAGTACATAAGATTTTATTTCAGTAATAACTTCTCATATTTTTTTCATATTTTTTTTATTGTAATTATTGAATTATTATTTATTGTAATTTTTTTACAATCAGAGGTTAATAATTATTAATAAATCAATATATTTAAATTAAAAAAAAAGTTAAAAAAAATGTGTATGAAGTCGGATACGAACCGATGTGTCTCCTTCCCCTTGTAAGTTCCAAATATTTCATTAATTAAAATTTTATTTGGCTATAACTGGAACCAATGAAAATAAGTATCACTTATATATCGTTGAAAAGCTCTTAACGAGGACTTATTACTGCAGTTCAGAAAAAGTCCAAAATTCAGATGTTTCAAAATTGAAACCCCATTTTATTTAGAGGTCGATTGTATACACATTTTTGGCCCAGTCGATTGCAATCGAATGGGGAGGTGCACCACTAGATGTTACAACAGTCCTAAATACAAAATGTCAACATTCTACGACTAATCGTTTTTGAGTTACGCGAGATACATACGTACGTACGTATGTATTTTGACTAGTTTCGACGTCATGTCGAAACTAGTCAAAATGGTTTCAGGGATGGTCAAAATTTCCGTTGAAATCTGACATTCGTAATTTTTCACGATCACAATGTTTCCTTTACTTCATACAAGGAAATAAAAAGCACCAAAATACTTATAAATTAAAATAAAATAATGAAATACATCAAACTATCACTAGAAACAGATTGTAGAAAAAGAAGATTAAGATTTCTTGGACGTATGATGAACATGAATGAATCTAGATTGAACAAACAAATCAGTGATAAAATTGGGAAATACAAAAACCATCAAGTTTCAGCAAACAAATGGAAAAAGAAATACAAAGATTCAGTCTAATTCAGGAAATTTCTTAGAAATGAGTTTAGATAGTTCTTGTACAATTTGATCATACTTGTAAAACAAAAAAGCCCAGTTGTAGGAAATGGACTGAAGAAGACAAAAAAAAGATCAAGTTAAATCAGATGAAGAAATTTTTGGAAGAAAGAAAAAAGAGTAAACAATATATTTGCTTTATCCCTTTGATGGTCTATTCGCAAAAAAAGGACATTAATATATGGTATATTATTTAAAATAACTTTTTATTATAAAAATGTAATATCTATTTTTAAATTTGTTACATTATACGTGTATAAATAAATATATATATATATATATTCTCAAAAAAAAACAAAAACAGGTATAATGTAACTATTAGCAATATTAAGCTTTAATAAAGCTTATTAAGCATTATTTCACTACAGAAAAGTTCATAAATGCACTGTATTTACGTAATATATTATTTTAAATAATATAATTTATTTGTATAATAAACTAAGAATTTAATTATTGTTTGTTACATTTATAAAATATATATAGTGCTACGTTGAATTTTTAATCCCGCTGAGTGCTTTAATTTATTTGATAAAGATAATAAAAAAACTGATGTGGACACCACATGACTTCCTTGTACGACTATTAAATTACATATACACATTTTTTTAAAATGAAAAGTACATAAAACTTTATTTAATTATTAACTTCTGATATTTTTTCTTTTTTTTTATTGTTATTGAATTATTATTTATCGTAATTTTTTTTTACAATCAAAGGTTAATAATTATTAATAAATCAATACATTTAACTTAAAAAAAAGGTAAAAAAAAAGGCGATGAAGTCTGATTCGAACCGATGTGCATTCTCCTTGTAAGATCCAAATATTTCATTAATTAAAATTTTATTTGGCTATAACTCTGGAACCAATGAAAATAAGTACCACTTATATCGTTGAAAGGCGTTCAACAAGGGCTTATTACTGCAATTAAGAAAAAGTTCAAAATACTAATTTGTTTGGATTTTGGGCTTTTTGAACTTTTTTGGTTCAGTGGATTGCAATTAAAAGGGGAGGTGTACAACTAGATCTTATATCCAAAATTTCAACATCCTACGGCTAACCGTTTTTGAGTTATGCGAGATACATTCGTACGTTCAGACGTCAGGTCGAAACTAGTCAAAATGGATTCAGGGATGGTCAAAATGGATATTTCCGTTGAAATCTGAAAACCGAAATTTTTTGCGATCACAATAGTTATTGTAATTCGTACGAGGAAGCAATAAGAAGCATACATTTTAAAGTTTAAAATAGTTTTTAAAATATGAAAAAGTAACAAAAAACATGGCGTATTAAAACCATATAAAATATCCACAAATATTCCTAAAATCTGTTTGTAAAATGTGGGCCTTACTTTTATTTTTTGGGACAATTATAACTGATAAATAGGAGTTGGTTATAATTAGTTACTTTATTACCTTTACAAATAAATCATATTGTCCGAATGTGGTGTGCCGGGCGGTTTTTCTTTGTATCTGCGTTGGCTAAAAACAATCAAAAGAGATTTAGTAGAATATTGTATTATTTAAATATTTTCACCATTTTACAGAAATGTAATATTTCGGAAGGAATTCAATTCACTTGTAATATTTTAACTGAAAACATATGAACCAATTATAAAGAAAATTTTAAAACTTCAAATGTCTCTTTCTTCCTACATCTTGTCGAATTCTTTTTTAAATTTATTCTTTGGGAAAGTATGTTAGTAAAAATTTTAAGGGAATACAAATTTAAAAAAATAAAATTTGAAATAATTTTTCTAATAATATTATAAATTAAAGCTCCTTTTTATAGAAAAAAATTGTAAGAAATGGTATCTGGAGTTATAGTGGGTAACCTCGTACGTCCCTCGTACGTTACACAGTACTCTCACCAAACACTAACATAATTCAACACGGCACAAGTATAAAATACTCGTATAATATTTACTGATTAAATAACTTCATTTAAGAGAAATTCAGTTAGGTAACTAAGGATTCCGTGTACTGAACTACGTACGATATCAACGTATTTTCTTTTGTTAATGATGAGGTGGGGGAATCTCAGTTACGAACAACGTATCGGACTCGCTACGGGTGCGTCCTACCGACTAAACCTAACCACCCCCCCCCCCCGCCAGGCGGGCCGGATCCGCAATTAAACATTTCTCAGCCCGGGAAGGTGCCTTCGAACTCAGCGGATCCAGAGTCCCCGTGCATCATCACCGCCGTCCATCCTCGCAAGAACGGACGAACGACGGCTCTATAGGAGACTGTCTTTCACCCACTCGCTCTGCGGTTCTTCAGTTCACCTCAACAGAGGGCTTTACTGCAGCTATCTTATAATCCAGAGCGGAGATAATCTTCATTCTCATCGTAATATTCGACAGTTACTCTCTCTTAGTCCTCTCCTTGGTCAGCTGTTCCCCAGTTCTTCTGACGTAGTATTGAAGCAATGAATTTCGATATAATACCATAGTGATCCTCACTACTGAGCGTTCTGTCAGTTATGTTCTTTACTTCCAGTGGTCCAACCCGGAGTTCACATTCATTAAGTTCCCGCGCCCATCTGAGGCACTCAAAAACTACATATTCGGATGTGTCTCTACTGCAACAATTAGGGCACGCATTATCATACGCTCTCCTTCTCCCAAGAAGGTACACCCGAAAGGCACCGTATCCGGTCAGAAATTGCGTGAGCCAATAACTCAACCCACGAAACCCCCTCCCGAACCAGGGCTGTATATCAAAATAATCTTTTTTTTTAACTTCCGGGACTACGGTTAGGTATTACTTCAGAGGAGGATGAGATGAATGACAATTTTTGTAGCGTGAAAAAATGCCATACCTGATCGGGATTCAAACCCGAGACCTCGGGAGGAAAGGCCGAGACACTACCACTCGCGCCACGGAGGCCGGCATATCAACGTAACCTTTTTTTTGCAGGTGGAAATTGGATCCGCTTTTTAAGCATAACTCAGTTCCCACTCTGCAAGAGGCACCACCTCTGCAAAAAACGGCCACCCGGAATAATTTTCGGTCACACAATGGCAAATAATTGTTCAGTACAATTTTACTGAACATTGTTATGCTGCACACTTTTTCCCCCGTACACGGAATAATGAAGAACGAGAAGCAGAAACATTAAACCTGATGAAACCCAACACACATATTATGCATCCATTACAGTCTTACACAATAGCACCACCACAACACGAATTACTGTAGCACCAAAGTATAAATCAAATTTTTTTTATCGTAGTACGATAAAACTTACATGCACGATACGATACGCGATACGAACACGCGACGCACGAACATGTACGATAGTACCACCGCAACACGAATTACTGTAGCGCCCGAATTATACATCACGATTTTTTTCTTTTTTAACATAACACTATAAAACGAACACGCAGAAGCATTAGATTACATAATACAATCAACACCAAAAAAAAGACACATTACAATCTGGCACGATTACACCACCACTACACCGTTTGCACTTAAACACGACACACGAAGAAAAGGAAACACAAAAACTAGTATAACTAGATACCAGACACGTTAGCACCACCGCAATACAAATTACAGTGGCACCCAAAGATAACAACCCGTGTTTAAATAAACATAATCAAATGACAACACGCTTAAGACAATTCCATCAATTTATATAGAAGAGCCCCTAAGGTCCACAACCAAACAAATGCAGTGGAACGAATAGGCATCTGAAAACCTCTACTCACTCTCATAAACCTCCCTACCACGAACAATGTCCTCCACTATGGCAGCTGCGGCATTGGATTGAAATATTTTAACGAAATTTGATATACGTGTACCCAACATCTACAAAATAAATAAATTTGAAAATTTTACTTTAGAAAATTCCAAAGTGGTGTGCATTAAAATTTTTTAATCAAAAGTAGTTCCGTAAATATTAGTTTTAATTTAATTATTTTTCTATTTGATAAAATGTTAAATCTTTTATTGGGTAAAAAAATGACACCTCATTTGTTTAAATTTGTTGATAAATAATTGAAATATGGCTAGAATTGTTCAAGTAGATCGTAAAAATTATGCAGTCTACGATATTGTGCTTGTTTTCACTTCCTTTACTAATTGAATTAAAAATACTTACGAGTAATAATAATTTCTATTATTATTAAGTGAAAACCACTGAAATATAGAAATACCGGAATGGGCACTGCCTATGTCCAACGAGAGCGGAAAACGAAAGTGAGACAGATAGATTTAGAGGTATAGTTTTCATTGTCGCACAGTGCAGCGCATGCGCATTGTACCTAACGTACCGTCCCTTCAGAAAGTGATTCCATAAAACTTAAATGTAGTTAATATTAAGTGATAAAATCTCATAATTCTATTTAATTAATAGAAAAATTTCAATGCTTATGAATATTAAATAAATGTTGAATTAATCATTGTATCATATAAATGTTTTTATAAAAACTTTCTACAATAACTTGAATTATGAAAGATAACTTGTGATTTGTGATGAGAGAGATCGTCACAAACTTTTTGAACGGACTGTAGACAAAGAGAGGTATACATCTAAATCAGCTATCTTTGTTGGCACGGATTTCTAACGCTAGTGCCCATTCCAGTATTTCTATATTTCAGTGGTGAAAACAGGCTCAAAATTTCCTTTTATTTGTAGTGAATTTGTACTTGGGTTTTACTTTCCCAGCTTTTACAGTGCAACATAACAGAGAGGGTAAGAGTGGTGATAATTTTT